>NW_010400530.1:9546-14454 GCF_000710305.1 Buceros rhinoceros silvestris | reverse complement strand
TCCCTGCTCCTATCGCATATATGTGTTATCATCTTCCTAGCCCGACTAACGAGCATCAAAAGTTTCTGTGTGTGTTTTGGCAGGATTCCCAGCCAAAACCAGTCCGTCGCATCCTTTCGGTACGGGGGAATGCCCCCCTTCTCAAACCGCGACAATAATGTAACAGAGGATGCTGAGGTCTAACCAACTCACAAACTTTCAGACAATTGATCTGTATTATATGGTGTCTGAGCATGGCTCCTATCTAACGGATGTACAAGAGCACCCAAGGATGTGTCAGAGCAGCTCTAGGGAAGCTCTGAACTCAACCAGAGGTCAGCAAAATTGCAAGATCAGTAAGATGAATGTTTCATTTTTGAGGAACAAATCTGCCCAGTATCTGCTGAGCTCAAAACTTTGTAGGATCTATGATCCAATAACCTCTGTCATTATGGATAAAATCATCTTGTCCCAGAAGCACAGAGCAAGACAAAGTTTCTGTCTTGTCACAAGTAAATAAAATAATTTGGGAGTCAGCCTTCTCCATTGTGCTTGCAGATCCTCAGAGGGCACAGTGACTGACAATGACTTACTGCAAAGTTTACAAATGAAAATGTCTATTTCAGAAATAATATATAGAAGTTTAATAATTGGGTTTAGGCAGAAATCCTCTTCTTCCCCTACAAAGCAAATACCTGAGAAATCAAAAGACAAAATGAATGGTTTTACATGGATATAAAAGTTCGTTGCAGATAAGTCTTTGTCCACTGAATGGCTTCAAAAATATATTTTATAGGCATGTAAGATTATCTTAAGTGTCATCACACAGCATGTACAGGACGACCTGCTGATCAGACCCTGTTAGCATGGGTTAATGAAAGACGAGTCCTGCTTGACCAACTTGATCTCCTTCTATGACAAGGTGACCAACATTGTGGATGAGGGAAGAGTTGTGGGCTTTGTCTCCCTAGGCTTTGGTAAAGTCTTTGACACTGCTTCCCCCAGCATTCTCCTGGAGAAACTGGCTGCTCGTGGCTTGGATGAGTGTACTCTTTGCTGGATAAAAAACTGGCTGGATGGCTGGGCCCAGACAGTGGTGGTAAATGGAGTTAAATCCAGTTGGCGGCCGGACACCAATGGTGTTCTCCAGAGCTCAGTATTGGGGCCTGTTCTCTTTAATGTCTTTATCAATGATCTGGATGAGGGGGTTGATTGCACCCTCAGTGTGTTTGCAGACAAGATCACATCAACTTAAAGTGTCAATCTGCTTGAGTGTAGGGAGGCTCTACAGAGGAATCTGACCAGGCTGGATTGATGGACTGAGGCCAGTGGTATGAGGTTCAACAAAGCCAAGTGCCGTGTCCTGCACTTGGGTAGCAACAATTCCTTGCAATGCTACGGGTTTGGGGAAGAGTGGCTGGAAAACTGCCTGGTGGAAAAAGACCTGGGGCTGTTGACTGACAGCCAGCTGAATAGGAGCTAGCAGTGTGTTCAGGTGGCCAAGAAGGCCAACAACTTCCTGGTTTGTATCAGCAACAGCGTGGCCAGAAGAAGTAGGGAAGGGATTGTCCCCCTCTACTCAGCACTGGTGAGGCCACACCTTGAATTCTGTGTTCAGTTTTGCTGCCCTCACTTCAAGGAGGACATTGAGGTGCTGGAGCATGTCCAGAGAAGAACAACAAAGCTGGTGGGGAGTCTAGAGAACAAGGAAGGCTGAAGGAACTGGGGTAGTTTAGTCTGCAAAAAGGAGACTGAGGGAAGACCTTATTGATCTTTACAACTACCCAAAAGGAGGTTGTAGAGAGTGTGGGGATTGGTCTCTTCTCCCATATAACAAGTGACAGGACAATAGAAAATGGCCTTAAGTTGTTCCAGGGAAGATATGCATTGGATATCAGGAAAACGTTTTTTTCAGAAAAGGTTGTGAAGCATTGGAAGAGGCTTCCCAGAGAGATGGCAGAGTCCCCATCCCTGGAAGTATTTAAAAGCCATGTAGGTGTGGTGCTTACGGACATGGTTTAGTGGTGACTTGGCAGTGCAGGGTGAATGGTTGGAGCTGATGATCTGAAAGGTCTCTTCCAACCAAAACAATCGGTGATTCTGTAAGTAGGCCGTAATGACTTGAAATGTGCATGTACTGGAAAATGCAACGATGATAATTCAGACAGCCTTGTCCAAACACCATCAGGCACACATTAAAACCCTCTCAGTGCCTAGATATAGATACAGATTTTTATCAAGAGTAGAACCAGGCTTGACTCAAGAACTCTTCAAAGAATCTTCTATTTTCTGAGCCTACAAGAACGTACCCAGGCATGACCACAACACTTTAGCATACCTATGCCCACTGTATTGGTTAAATGCCAGGCACACTTACACAAATTGCCTCCAGATATCCAAAAAGAAAATGATGGGTTTAGAACATCAGCAGGATCTAAACATAACTATGACGTGGCCTCTCCTATAGGTGCTGTTTCACTGGAATATTGTCATATACCTAATCTGTGCTGTTCAGTTTATACTTGTTGAAAGTCCTTGGGGTTTTTTAAACAGAACAAGTTCCATTTGTCTACGATTTTTCTCCATTTGTTGCAAGAGTATATCTTCCTCTTCTTGATCTAGTACTTGAAATCACAGCAGGACTCTCTACACTTGAGTAATCCAGTCTGGGTAGTAGGGGTTAATTGCCATGTGGGTTTCAGCTGAATGAAGCACCATATGAGCTCTAGACATGTCAGGTAGCACTTGAGTCACAATGACCTCTTGTGAACAGGACAGCTACTAGGAGTAATTGCTAAAAAAGAATGCAGGCTAACTGAAGTAAAGACTTACTCAAAAGATTTTACTTCTTTTTGTATTTTTTCGTACGTGGCACAATAAGACTAATCTGTCTATTATGAAGGATGGGTATCTCGGAGAAGGGAAAAAGTCATTCAGACTCTCTTGTTCAGTTCATTTTTCCTAAGCTCTGTTACACTCAAAATCTTGTTATGAGAAAAAAGGAACATACTGTATACACAGAGTCAAGTGGAAAGCCTGCGGTCTTTCACTAGAAACAGCAACATTTACTATCATCATTGGAAATTGGTGTCCTTGAAACCTGTGGATGTGGAACTGCTTTTCTCAGATTCAGATTGCAAGATTCAGTGCTGCAGTATGTACTCATTCCAAAGAGGAATTAAATTATTTTAGCATAATCTGAGACAGAAATTACCAAAAAGTGATTGGATTTTGTTTTCTTCTTTGTCCAGTGCAAAGCTAGTACTAATATTCTCCCTCAGCTGGACCTGTCAATGTGTAAAGAGAGGAAAACTGGCCCATACATATATTGAATTTTCAGTAAGTTTTGTTTTGGATTAACTACTGGTATCCGGTCTGGAAAACCTAAACAAAGATGTGAATCACATTGTATTTGTGTGTTATTTTTCTACATGGTCAAATTAACCATTTGCCCACACCGTATGTCAGGTATTTCTTTCTCAGATTTACTCCTCTTAGACAAAATCTGGGTGTGGTTTTGGGGATATAGGTTATTCCAGACAGATTAAGCCGTATGGATAAAATCACATCATGCTTACCTTGCACAGTGCTCTGCTGTTCATCAATATCCTTCTTCTGACACAGACCATCGCGCCACGTAACAGGGAATGCAACAAACACTGTACACTACTCCAGCAAGTTGCAACATAGACTTCTCACTTTTGTAGATGCTCGAAGATAACAATTACACAAAAAATAATGAATTATATCATAGGACCCATCACATCCAAATTATGCTGTGTGGATGTGGCCAGCCAGCTCCAGAGAGAGATAGCATTCATGATTCAGGAACAAATTGCACCATATGGGACGAGGTCAGGAATTATTTGCTGATGTGGGCAATGTCAGCACTAGAGACGTATCCTTTTTACATCCTGTCTGGTTTTAGCACTTTCCAACACGGACACTACCTGATTTATAACAAATATGAACTTCAGACTCCAAAACAATCTCACGAAGAAGCTGCAGTGCCAGGACAGATGAGGTCCCTGGCTACGCTTAGCACCAAGGCAGCCTTGCCAACTGTGGGCTCCAGAGACTAGTTGGGATCATGTATCATCCAAACTTCGTTCGGGCATATATAGCACCTACAGCATCTACTTCCTGCTGTGAGATTTAATTTTCATTATTACATAGTCAGTCTTGCACATGATCCAACTGTCCAAAATACTATAACACCACCACTCAGAAAACTGACATAAAGTTGCTTTTAAGCTATTCTGTGTTTTTAAAATTCTTTTTAGTTTTGCTCTGCCATGCCTCCTGTAAGAGTCAAGCACAGAGGAGAATGATGGAGAAGTGAATGCAGTCTGGTTTATTTATATCTGAAAAGGTGCAGGCAGCTTTAGGAAAACATAAGTTTAAACTTTTCAGTAAGTAAGACTGAATTCATCAGAGGACTGTTTCCCATCTGGTAACTGGATTCCCATGAAGATAGCCAAAAAAATCACCCTTATTTACCTCTTGAAAGAATAAATTTCCAATCACCAAGAATACAATGGTTTCGCACTGACTTGGCATTTCACAATAAGCCTTTTAAGTTTTTTTTCTCCAGAGTAAGGACTCTGATTTCCATTCCCATCACTTTCTCCATTTCCATGATGTTCCAACGAACAACTGATTAAACAAGCAGCAGAAACAGAATTTTTTCTTTATTATTCTCTTTCCTGATGTGTGATGACTATACAGACACAAGGTACCCTACCTTCCTTTGAAATGGCATTATTCATGAGTATGCACTTTAGCTTCTAATTTAACTACTCAAGACTTCTACCATTTTATTTTTGTGTTCAAATGGCTTCTGTATTACAGTTTGTTTTGGGTGCATTTCTTGTATCAGCAGGGTAAGATTAGCATTGACACTTTTTATGAGCTATTGAAGAGAAAGCA
>NW_010400530.1:0-9452 GCF_000710305.1 Buceros rhinoceros silvestris | reverse complement strand
TTGTGAATAGCATTTTTGTTTTTCAATCATCCCAGCCTCAGAGCTCCTGCCGACATTATAACACAAACTCAAATATTAACATAAAATATTAAAAATACCATATGGATGCTGCTTGTGAATACTTGTTGAGAATGCCAAAGAGATGTTTTGCTCACAATAAATATTTATAACATTGTGCTAAATGGCATGGACATTAACTGTAAAAATGTACTTTCATCAGAGCATTGGAGATGTGGCAAAGCCCTCCATTTAATGAAAGAATGTTAAAATGCAGCATTAGTTTTCATTTAAATGGCTGGATTCTCCACTGCTGTGAACTTTGTATAGTAATTCCTGCCATGCCAGTAAGTTTACTGTATTACAACAGCAAAATTTACAGACATAAACTATCGCACAACACAGAGCAAAGGATAACCAAAGAGAAAAAAATTGTGAGGATGATTTTGTGATAAAGTTGTTAGAACAAGATTTGCAGTAGATACCACTTACTTTATTTCTGAATATGGAAAAATACCTTAGGTTTATATCCTGATCTCACTGAAGTTGAATGGAAAACACCCCTTTATATCTGATGGAGAGAAATGGATCTTTAAAAGCCCAACTCGTTTTACAAATGTAGACACTGTAGAGGGCAGTAAGCACATTAAAAGACATACTTTTTAAAGTCTATAAAAGAGGCAGTTTGATGAGCATCTAGACTCACTTCAGTGAAGACACCATGTTGTCATCTGTTTGAACTTACAGATCTCCTTTTTGCAATGGGAAAAACAAACAAAACCCCCAAAACTACTTCCTCACAATATTCTTCTAAGCATAAAACTCAAGGTTAGCATGGCACTGAGGCACTGTGCAGGTGGTAGAAAGCATGGCTGTACCTAAGTCAGTGGACTCTTTCCAATCTAAGAAGCACAGATTTGTGAGTGTGGTGATGCAAGCCTGCACTGCAAAGGTTACAGGATGACCCTAGCCAAGCTTCAAAACCTCATTGCTACCTATCATAGATAGAAGATTGATGCTAAGATGACTATTACATCTGGGAAACTGAGATAAAGTGAAATTTTAAAAAAGGCGTCTAGATTCATAGCACTCCTGAATTATGGAAAGACCTGGCCTGCAAAGACGGATCTCTTCCGAGTTTGAAAGACAGGTCCCTGAAACAATACTTTTATTTATTTATTTATCTATTTTAAAAGCCACTCTGAAGTTCCAAAGCAGAGTTAGATTGTAACTCCCCGCCATTCTGTGAATGGTATTGCTATACTTTGGCTGACATTTCATGCCATGAGGCTTGGGAATACTGTACATTAAACCTGCCATGCTTTCTTTTTCACAGGGCCAGTGCTCATATTCTGTTATTGGGACAATGTTCCACACCTTCAACCACGGAAATGGGACCAGGTAACTCATTTATCCTGCTGCTGGTATATTTTAGCTATTCTGATTGTTCACTTAAATGTCTCCTATGAATATTCTGAACTGTCATCTTGCATCTATATATGTTCTTCAAAAGCCTTCAATGCATATATGCCCCTTTATATAATCCCTTTATATAAATATGTATATATATAAAAAACCATAGTTAACTTATGAATAAAATTCTGCCCTCATCAATTCAGCTTATTGAGTCCTATGCTGCTGTGAGTCCAGGATTCCACTTGCTTTCTGCATGAGCCTGGATGAAGTGATCAGTCTCGTTTGGACTTACACAGCAGCGTCCTATCTCCTTTGACACCTGTTAGCCAGAGGTTGCTCCAGAGCACAGCTTCTGCAGAAATCTGTGTTCCTGCTAAAGGAAGGTTCAAATACATCAGAACAGTGGCTTCTTGAGGATGTTGAGCAACAAGCAGTCACTCATCATGCAGGACTGCTCACTAACAGACACAAGCACTTCCCTTTCACTGTAAGAATTTCCTGACGGCCCTTTTCCAAGCAGAAAGACCTTGTCATTACATTAGCAGTAATTTTGGTGGAAAGAATCTAATTTAAATACAGCATAATTTATTTTATTTTTTTATTCAAGCTTCAGCTTACTCAAGAAGCATGAAATATCTCAAAAGCATTTTGTTTATTTATGTTCAAGCTAAAAGAGCTGTGTTGGCCATTAGAGAAGATATAGAGATCTAGATAGATCAAATGAGAAATAGATGTTAACACCCATTAATGATAATGGGAGTTCTGTGCATAGAAGTGTGGAACAAAACACTTCTGCTTGCATGTGGAAGTAATTTTTTCTGCATTAAGTGCAAAGCCTCTAAAACAATAGGCATGGCTAAGACCAGCTCTCTCAATACAAAATAGTAAACCCAATACAAATATGACTTTATTTTAAAAGCTGACAACCAGTGAGCTGTGGCTCAGTGATAAACCCTGGCAAATGGGGTTTATAATGGAAACACGGACAGATTCCCTGTCCTCATGGCGCTATCGTTATCTATTGCATTGCACATTAAACACACATAGCACCTGATAAATACATAGCATGTTAAATCTGATAAAACTTTTACTGAATCAAACAGACAAGGAGTTGAACATGATAAACAAGCTCCTGTATCTGAGCCATCAGTTTCAGAAACAGATAAGTAAACAACTGAACATGATACAGTACATCACTGTCAGGTGATTAAGGTCACCCCTTGGGATTTGCCATTCTCTGAGTAAAGTTGTGGTTGAAAAAAATCTGTCCAGGAGGTTTTATTTATCTTGTTTTAATTGTTTTCTCAAGCCTTTAACTAAACTTTGTGAATTGACTAATGTAAATACAAGAGAAGCCTACCTTAAGAGTGGTCAACAGAGTGTGTAGTTACTTACCTACTTCAGCCTCTTCATGGCTGGTGAATACAGTCCGTTCCTTTATGCAGAATGGTTTATTCGTTTCAGCACATAAATATATGTTAAATACTTTTTCAAGGATGACCCAGCAGATGAAAGCTAGTTAGATCAGGAGCGTATTTGGCCAAGAGACAGATCTTTGCGACAGGAGTGGAAATTGTTTCCTTAAATTTATCATAGTAGGACCCACAAAAAGACTTTTCCTGCTGGAAGAGCTATTTTAGCAGGTAGGTTTTGCAGGACGGTGAAAAGTTGCAGTGAGAAAAGAACAGAACTAACAGCAGGCTGCTGAAGAAGATGTGGTGTTAAGCATGGTCTAGCAAGGTGAGCGAATTATCTTTTGCAAGAGAGAGCTGATTACATGTCATGTGAGGCCGAACTGTTGGATGCGAGAGCTAATATTTTATGGGAACCTTCTAAACCTGTTCCGTATATAGCTGAGCTTCACATATTCCTCTGCTCTCAATTTTTTCTAAATGCATTTGTCAATTTTACTTGAATGAGACACTGCTTTTAGCTGGTAGCAGGATCAAATGAGAATATTCTACCTAACTGCTAAGTATATCAGTTCTGCACACTGGATCGTACCTGTATTCCAGCCATGCTCTTTTTTCTACACATCACAGTCCTTGACACCCACTCATTGGTGTTCAGAGCCAGTAAACTGTCTAACTGGCACATGCCAGTCAGATCATAGGGCAGCTAGGATCTTGCCTTTTGACCCTGGTAAGTGACTGGAAGCCAGATCAAGGCACAAAAATCCCCAGCATAGATCATTACAGATGGAACTAACCATGGTGAAGTGGATGTCATCTAATGACCTCAGTTATATTTTTTCATAAAACTACTTTTGTCATTAATTAATGTAATAATAGACCTATACTTACTGAGTCCTGCTAAACTGCCACTGCAATTCTCTCAGCAAACCGTGAGTCCAAAAAATAAATATTTTAATGGTTCCTTTTCTATATGAACATATTCTTTTAAATTTCACTGAGAATCCTCAGGGGAAAATGTTGCCTACCTTTTACACATTGCTTTATACCTTCTCTTTCATTTACAGTTCTCTCATTCAGTTTTCCTCAGAAATTTTCAAATTTGGTTATCGAGTCCCTGTCACATCTAAATTTTAATATATTTTCCTATGCAGTTTCACAGTATTAAAAATTCCAGAGAAAGACCATTTTTGTATACATACTATGTTGAATCATTTTTTAAAAGGCCTGCTGAAAACAATAAGGCTTTGCTTTACTCAAAAATTACTCTGGATTTTCTCTTTTATTTTTCATCATGTTATGAATAGAAAAAAATTTGTTGTGGTATCTTGAAGAGCTGCTGTTAAATCCTCCTCCATATATAATCTAATTTGATGGATAGCCTGTCAAACAGATATTTTGCCTGAGGGTTTGACAATATCTGACAAGTTCAGAGCACAACATTCAAACTTTTCATGTGTGATTTTAATTTATATTGTTCTTACTTAAGCATAAAGCTTTGTTGGTGTGAGAGATCATAAATAAAAAAGGTCTCTCAATAACATTAAATACAATAGGAAAAAGATTAGACAGATATTCCCTCTTCTGCAACTTATTTTTCAGATGCTCTCCTTACATATATTAAAAATAAAATTCTGGATGCAAAGATTCCTGAATATTCTGAATCTGAACTCTCTAGGTATATATTTTCCCTCTCGATGCCTATGATATCCAGGACTTTTCAAATTTCAGTTTTTAAGAAGGAGCTGTTAAGATTTACAGGTTTTTTTTTTTTTTTTTTTGGGGGGGGGGGTTGGGGGCAGGGAGAAAAAATAAACCACTTCTCCTTCCCCCCCCCCATGGGGGGAAAAAAAGACCTTTAAAATGCCTTTTTTTTTTTTTTTTTTTTTGAGTGGGAGGTATGGGGGCAGGGAGAAGAACTAAAAAATTAGAAAAAGGAGATGACAATTTTATCATCAACAGGTTTCCTGAGATGGTTCTACCTGGAGTAGCTGTGCATGAGAATTCTTTATTAGCTAGCAATGACCCACATGGGAAGCAGGGTAGAGTAGTACGGCAGTGGGCCCAGGAGCAGGATGAGGAGCCACCTTCAAGCTAAAGATGCTGTGTAGCTACTGGGAGAAGTGGAGCTGGTGGGAGAA
This sequence comes from Buceros rhinoceros silvestris, assembly GCF_000710305.1. Classification (NCBI taxonomy): domain Eukaryota; kingdom Metazoa; phylum Chordata; class Aves; order Bucerotiformes; family Bucerotidae; genus Buceros; species Buceros rhinoceros. The sequence continues at coordinate 4,486 of NW_010400530.1, read as the reverse complement.
CTGGAGGTTTCTGAAACAGTTATTAACACTCATTTCAGGATTCATCTTCAGCAGTTGCTTCAGAAACTAGCTGTGAGTGTACCAGCTCCTTCAAAATGAACAGAAACTCTTCAAGCACAGCCCAAAGTCTGAATCTCAATGCGTGAAAACACGACTGACATTCAATTAAGCCTTTTCTCGAGTGATTTCTACAAACCTGTGCCCAGGCTATATTTTCACAGCTGCTTTTTTAGCCATGATTTCTGCATCTCTTACCAGCACATCTCATAAGCAGTAACCTCAAGTTTTCCTTAGTTGTGGCTGGCTATATTACCCAACCTTCAGAAAAAGAGAAAAAAACTTTAGACAAAAGATTTCTCATTGAAGTAAATGGAAACTGTTGTGATTTCTTTCTGCTTTGGATCTAACTATAAACGTTCAAATTTTTTTTTTTTTTTTTTTTTTTTTTTTTTTTTTTTTTTTTTTTTGAGAGAAGAGAACATTTGCAGATACAAAAAGAAATCCACAAATCTACATGCGGTTGCTTTTTTTCTCTTGACCGATAGTTTTATCATGTTTGGTATGCAATGCAACATCAAAATGAATGCCTCTCTCCTAGCTTTAATTTATAGGGTATAACATATAATTTGAAATAATTATCACTCCTCTTATATTTGTCATTTGTCCTGTTTTGTTTTGGTTTTTTTAGTGGAAGTAGGGTCATGACACTCTAACCCAGCTTTCTAGTGTTACAGAGAAAATAATTTTTCATCAGGAAAAAAAAAAATAAAAGGAATGTCATGCTAGTCCTGTGAGGATGTTTGTGTGTTTGATCTGTCGCTCCCTTTCAGTAGCAACCCATGATGCAGATAGAAAAGCAGCGTTAAGCATCTGAGCACATCTTGTCTGACAGCATATTCTGCTGCAGTCTTTGTCATGATGGTTCTGAACATGAGACATCCCCTCGCTGTCCAGAGGGAACAGGGATCATGGCCAGTTCATAAGAAAAAAGCTCCTGCCCATCACTAGTTTACTGACCTCCAAAGAAATTGTGTCTACTGAGAAGAAGGGATTGTGCAAAAGAAATATGTGTCAAGGAAAAATGGACAGGCGAAATTGTCAGCAAATCCCAGCCTAAACAAAAGTCGTGTGCTGCAGCCAGGCAGTGGTTTTTATTAGTCTGCCATCAGCTGTGCTATAGAAAACAGAGCAAATCACAAAGAACTGGAAAAACAAAAAAAAGCAAATCAATTTAAAGAGTGGATTCATAGGAAGCATAATCACTGCATAATCAAGAAACAGAATTATTTGTTGTGGATTTTCTTCAAATCCTAGAAGAAGCTGAAAAATCACGGTATTAAAATCCATTTAAAAATAAAAAGGCCTCTGATGTACTTACAGCAAGATGTTGACATTCTACTTTTAAAAAGACAAATTCTCTGTATCAACAGAGTGCAGAGGACAATTGCTGTATTTCACCACATGAAAATTTGTCCTGAGTTCTACCAGAGGGCTTGTTCTGTTCACACATAGATGCATAAGCATACCTTTATGTTCACGTATTATTTGTATAGATACATAAAAATCTATTCATATATGCACACACATATGAATGTATATCCATGGCACCACATGAGTGCTAGAAGCTATTGCACATTGGAAGAATGGATCTATTTCTGTGACAATTCGTCATCTCCACTATACATGTCATCTACAGTAAATAGTGTAACACAAGCCACAGTCAATTTAGTGTTATTGATAACAGCTGATTGAAAAAGGAGTCAAAAAAAAAGCAAAATTGAAGGGAATACACTCACTCAGACACACAGACACGTGCAAAATTACCCTTATGCCAGGCCTGTGTATCTTGCTGGGGCTCCTGAAGCTGGTGGTGCTTGGCATCTTTGGCTTAGCAACTAGACAAATCCCCTGGTCACCTCTGACCTTGGTCCTTCAGTAGCTCTCTGCTGGGAATTTTGGGATGGCCACGCCATCTCCTCAGTGGCAGCTGCATTCACACGCCAGTCAGGCTCATCCACACATTTTTGGACTGGGAGTTGAATCTCTTCAAACCTCTCTCCCTCTGCTCCTTGGTGACTCAGCCAATCCTCGGCCATGTTTCACTCACCCTTCTTCAGTAGCAAACAGGGAGGTACAAAATTTGCCCCTGTCTGTACGTCAGATACGTCAGATATTATACATCCTATAGAGGCTACATACTACAGAAATTCTATTCATTATCTATACATCAATGACATTCCTATAGGACGATTTCTTGAAAGGACATGAGCAGCATCTGAAACCAATGTAATATCTATGTACTATGGCGGTTTTGCACATCTTGATGTTGGGTCAGGTTGTTATTTATTAACATTTCATAGAATTATACTAAGACTTTATTTTTCCTATTCATAGTCAGACAGTCAAACACCTTACACTGCTTTAATGCAACCTAAGTATGTCTGGTTCATCTGTGGAAGCTAACAGTGGGTCAGTCTTAAGTCCTCTCCCTGAGGTTGAATGAATGAGCAGTAGGTGAAGAACAGGATTTTTTTTCTGGAGAAACAGGGCCTGATTGCAGTGACGTTAGGTGCAGTAGCCAGCCACCAAACCTTGCCTTTATTCCAAATGATCATTGGAACTATTTGCAAAATGTCCTTTAAAAAATGTATCTTTTGTAGTCAAGGAAATGGAAGATGCATGATCTAGAGTTGGCATTTCTTTGTGCAACACCTTTCAGGCTGGAGTTCAAGTCACCTAGATTCCCTTTGCTAAGTGAAAACAAGAGAGGATGGTTGATGCCAGAATATTAGGATAATCTGCAGATCTCCAAAGAATAATTACAGTAGGTGAAAGAATCATGAGAAAGATTGTGTCAAGGAGTTGATAAATAGGGCTATTTAAAGATATAGCTAACAAAGAGGCCTAGGGTGGAGGAAAATGAAAAAGAAATCACATCCAATTGCAAACTAGATCTGACTCCAAGGAAATGGTAGATTCTGAAGAAGTCTGAAAGACTTCATCTGTTGGAAAGGGAACGTAACAACAGCAACAACCACCACAGAACAATTTGAGAATGACAGGTTTAGATTTTACTAGCATGGGGTTTAGAGAAAAATCAAGTTTGTAAGCATTTTTCTCAAAAGTGTAAATAATACACCAGTAATTGTGGACCGTATTAGAGGAGACTTCTGAATTGCTTGCTTAGAAAAGATTGTGTTTTACCCGATATCCCATTGCAAGTGTTCTACAACATGCAGTGTAATAGCATTAAAAATTGGCTTATGAGGATGAAAATGTTCAGATGTAGCTAAGAGAAAAGCAAGGCACTGTAGCAAAAGTTCATCTTTAACCTTCTGAATGGTATTTCTATATAGAAAAATGGGAGCATGTGATAACAGACCGTGAAGTTACAGCTGAGAAATTAACTTACAGATTACAAACCATCCTGCCAAATGTACAATTTCTTGTCTGTAACAGGAAACTAAATGATGTTGAGTTTTATTTGTTGAAGTTAATCTTCTTTTAATACTTTAAAGAAGACAAATATTTACCAATACAGAAATTTTTCTGAATGATCCATTTTTCATTTAAACCAAAACCCTCTCAAACCAAACACCCATACACACACCTTATTTTTCTTTTTTCAGATGAGATTGGTATAAGATTTTAATGTGGATTTTTTTATAACATGGAATTACACTACAGTTTTATGACAAATTTTAGACCAGAACAGGGTTTTATAGCTGAGAATCTTTGTTAACAGAAGTTATTACAGAGACCAGTATATAATAGCACCTGTGAATATACCAATAATAAACACATCTCGGTACTATGATGAAATAAATTTATTTCAGCACTTTTACTCTATTAGTGTATTTTGAGCTCAGTTTTTCTTGCTGGTGAATACGCTGGGCTTGTACACTTTTTTACTCATAATTCAGAAGTTAAAAACGAAGACTACAACAGCAAAATTAATTGATTGTGAATGTAAATATTTAACAAATGAGAAAGGATTTAATTCTAACGACTCACGATGGAGAGGTAAAACGGGTTGTTGGAAGAACAGGTATTATTATGGCAGGTGATTTTTTCTTTTTATTTACTATTGAAAACATTAATTTATCATAAAAGTAGAAGCTTATTTTATTGTTTGAATTAGCGTTGTGGAAATGTGGTTGGTTAAAAAAATAGACAACTTGTGATGAGCAAGAGTGCTAAATAACTGTGAAAAAATTATATAACTTTTATATAATTATAATGTGCATATGTAATTATCACGCGTATAATTACCTCACATTTTACCCTTGACCAGCATTACAACCTATGGCATTTTAACTCTACAACACAGAAAGGTAGCTTTACTAGAACACTTTTTCAAGAAAGAAAATACTTGTTTTGTGTCTGAGCTCCAAAATTGCTTATAATTCACAGAGAGGTCTACTTAGCAAGTCTTGCAAGCAGCAAAAAAACCCAAAAAACCAAAAAAACTCTAAAGAAAACAAAA
>NW_010400529.1:4449-5055 GCF_000710305.1 Buceros rhinoceros silvestris | reverse complement strand
GGTAGCCCAGGCTCGCCGGTCCCGCACGGTAACGTTGCGGAAACTGCGACTGGAGCGCGCTGTTTGCTTCCAGTGTTGCACTGGTTGAACCGAAGGTGTGGTGTGTACACTGAGTCAGTTAGTGCCGTACCAGAGGTTTACTTAATGTTTCCAGCTCGGCTGGTTTTGCAACCGAGAGAGCCAGAATCTGTTGTTTTTAATGGAAGCTTGGATTTGGGTATTGCATAACGCTGGGAGCTGAAGCCCTGAGCATGTGCCTAGGCCTTCATTCCTTTTGCCCGAGGATATATCAACCTTGTTGACAAAGTTGTGCATGAAAAGCGCAGAAGACGATTTCTCCTTGTCATCATACTTCAAATTCTTGAACTGTAAACCATTGCTAAAATCTCACTGGCCCACGTCAAAGGGACAGAGTTTGGCTTTTGGATAAACGACCAAAGCTTACTGCCACATCTTAAAAAAAAAAAGTCCTTTGCTTGTGGGCAGAAAGCAGTAATATTACCTAACTTTCTGTAGTAATGACTGCATACATGATTGCTTCCTTGCTCCACCCTCTGTCAACTATCTCCTCTGGCTCAACTTGCTTATTTTCTTCAGCTATTACCA
>NW_010400529.1:0-4308 GCF_000710305.1 Buceros rhinoceros silvestris | reverse complement strand
GAGTGTGCATAACTACCTGTGAATAAAAATAAATAGTGGTGATGCATTTTGTTGTTAATCCGGTCGAGGATCCAGGCTGTCCTTCAGTGAACTGCCTTTCGAGAGCTGTTTATCCTCTCCAGGACTCATTTTCTGAAGTAGGAACTTGGTAAACCAAGAGGCATTAGGGGTTTGTAAGCTTTGTAGCAGTACAAGACGAACACAAAATGACATGCTGTGTTCAGGGTAAGGTCCTGATCTGCCTTGTTGTTTTGTTTTGTTTGTAATAAAAACATTCCGTTGCTTCAGGCAGACCTTGTAAGAGGAAGAGAGGAAAAAAAGGGAATTGTGCTTACTATTGGGAGGGCGTATGAAAAATAGCCCCTCGGTACAGCCAAAATTTCAAGCCACTCTTGTTTTGGTGCTTGTGGTACTTGCCACGAGCATCACTTTAACTGGTGTGAGCCGAGCTCTCTGCTTTGATGCCCACCCACACCTGCAGCAAGACATGGTTCAGGGACCCTGGCAGTGCAGGTGGACAGTTGGACTCGATGATCTTAAAGATCATCCAACCAGATGACCCTGTGGTATTTGGTACTAGAATTGCAGCCGATTTTCTTATAATTTCTGCGTTTTAAATCCTCAGCCATAGCGGTTATTTGCTTTTGTAACCCTTCCCTGCTCTCCCCCCATTTTTGCTGCTCCCAGTTGGTGAGTATTAAAGCAATCTGAAAATAAGGGCCCAACACGAGTCATTCCAAGACTCCAGGAACACGGCGTAGGAAGTGTGGTGTGTCAGCCAGGTGCTCTGTCATTGATTTGTAAGTATTCTGCCACACTTCCAGCCCAAGCTACAGAACTTTAGAGGTGTTTATCTCAGGCTGGCCTGCTGACAGGGTATGGACAAGTTCCACAACCAGCTCTTGAGGCTAGAGTTTGTGAAACGACGTTACGTAAGGTCAGGTCTAGTAAAGACAGTACACAGAGATCCTCACCAGCGCACTTGGAAATTGTAATGTCCGTGGGACACGTTCTGCATGTTATCTGATAAAGATACTCATCTTTATGAGAATATATTTTAAAATTGTTTTTCTTGTATTGAACTTTAAATAAAATGTTAGAAGCGAAGAAATTGTTCATGATCTATTTTTTATCCTAGTTTATGCCAGCTCAGAGGAACTCGCCCCACGTCCAGCAAGAGAACTTCTTTTGAGTTCGTAGGCTGCTTTGACTTAGACTACAAACCTGTCAAGTTTGTACCAGAGAGGTAGGATTTGAGACCAAAACCAACCAAACTGCTGTCTGTCAACAGACTGCATTTGTTTATATCGTGCTGTTAACCTGCTTCAACTGGAAAATACCACGCAGGGGCCAGCTGATCTAACTGGGAGGACTGAAATGGGAAATGGTACCATCCTGTGCCCCGTCCACCCTCTTTTTGCAGGTTTTTCCATGTGCAGCTGTGGGTGCTGACTGCAGAAACGCATCTGCGCTGGAGCTACGCGTTTATAGACCAGCACCTGAGAGTAACCTGAACTTGGCAGCAGTTTGTATGAGTCTGTTGTGTAAGTTTAGGCTCAGCTGACGGATGCAACCAGAGTGCTTTTGATATTTGTATCTATTATTTAATATTTATATTACTTCATTTCCTTGCAAGATTCACTGCCCCAAACAGCTCCCTCATATTTCATCAAGCCTTCCTAAGGAGTTGAATGATTGTCACTTCATTTGGACTTCTCCACGCACTGCCCTTGTCTTTCTTTTCTCTTTTCAGTTCTCTTTCTTGCATTGCTGAACTCGCCTCGTCTTTCCTTTCAAGGCCCTGCACTAGCACTTTGGCACATGTTTTCTTTTTCCTGCTTAACTTTATCTTTAAAGCCGTAGTCTTTTCCGATTGCCTGTTTCTCCTGGTTAGGACCAGCTCAAACTCTCATCTGGGCCGTCCCGAACAGCAGCTTCCAATGGCCCAGGCTCCCTGTGGTTCCCGTTAGCTGTTTGATGCCTTGTGCGTCCCGTATCTGACAGCAGGGGCACAGCGTGGCTGTAGGCTGGCTAAGCAGCCTGGCTGGACAACTGGGACATCCAAAGTCACTCTTTACAGATTCAGATATCAAAGACTGAGAAACTTGAGACTGTGGGTTGTTACGATGATTCTTTGTCTCACCAGGCCCCATCATTCCACAGGTAATTTTTAAAGAATTCCTCTGGGTTGTGGCTTGCTCTGCCTGACACTCCCCACTCAAAGCCTGTGGTTAATCAAAGAAAAACACACGCACACCTTCCTGGGTGCAATTCTTACGTCACGCATTTACTGCTGAGAAAAACTATTGTTCTGTCTGCCTTTTTTTCCAATCCTGTAATTACTATGATTATTCATAGTGTCGGATGAAATTTAATTGGATTTTACTTGTGTATGGATTTTCTCATCCTGAGCCTAACTTTGCTGTTGTATCAAATTTGCAGTCTGTCCATACCCATGTTGTGCCATTCCTGTCTTCATTGCCTCTTCTCTTTCCTTTTTATCTTCTCTATTTCATCCTTATTTCCTTTACAGTGATTTCTCTAGTTCTCCTCTTCAAAAAAAAAAAAAGAGAACCAACATACCACTCACTGCTTTGAAACTTTGAAAGTGCTGATGTAATTTATCCCTTTCCCATACCCTATCTATGTAAACATCTCAGGTCACAGACTGCCTGCTATACACAACATGCTGTGCTCTAGGAAGCTGTCTGAGTTAGCCTCCATGCAGAGGATAAATACATAGATTTAATAACTCTATATGAGTAATCCCACTGATTACGGCAGAAAGTAAACGCCTGAAATAAGAATGGCAAAAGTGATGCCCAATGCTACATGACATTAAGATGAAAAGAAGATGCATTTAAGGAAACACAGTCACTTTAACTTCAAAAAAAGCCCCATTTAACTGATTGTCTCTTGTAATTTGCCAAATAAAAGATTTTTATTGGTTTAGTCACACATTCATTTATGCATTGTGGATAGCATGACACTGAATACTAATCTCTGAGCTTAGTGGCCTCGGGGATAAGCCAAGCCAGTATTATGTTAAACATTACACGGAACAACGCAACAGTGACCGCGTGGAAGTGTTTCTGCTCCAGAAGGCGAGGTAAAAGCTTAGTATTCACCTGCCGTATCTACTCACCGTGCCTGTGTACAGATGAGGAGGAGCTTTGAGGAAAGTTGTCAATGCCAGCCTCTAGAGGCGTTCATCAGGAGCTCCTCATGGGGTGAAGCAGGAGGGTCTTTGTTTGGAAGTGCAGTAGAGGAATTCGGTTGGCAGGAAACAGCAGAGATCCTTTGGTTCGTGGGACCAGATCAGACTGTGAATGGGCTTCCAGTGGAAGAGGAACAGTTCTGTGTGCGATAGAGAAGACTCTCTCCGGAAAAACGTGGAGAACTAACGTGGGTAAACTGAAGAACTAAGAAAAAGGCGTGGCAGAGCTTCCTGAATGGAAGCGAATGCTTTATTTGTTGACGCTAGAGAAAAGGCTGTCAACGACAGCTGAGATGAGGACAGCTTGAGCAGGATTCCCAGCCATGTCAATAAACAACAAAGATTGCATCTTGGCTGACACCTCGACAGCAGTTTAGACCAATACGAGCCCAAACTCCACATTCTTGGCAGTAAGATTCCACCCACTCCTTTGCACAGCTGGCTGTAACACAACTCAGTAGAACAGCGGTGGTGTTTCAGGCAGAGGGTTTGTTTAACACACGCTCATTGACAAGACTTTCCATTGCCATGGAGACCTCTGAAGTTTGACAGGAGACAGTCACGAGAGTCACTCACATCTGTATTTGCCTAGCAGGATGTTGAGCAATGAGCTAGAAGGGAGGGGAGTCAAGAAGAGCACTGACCACTGCTCTTGCCAAACAGGGAAAGAAACACAAGGGGTGGTGCTGACGAGCCAAGCTGAAAGAGCGACTGGAGAAGAAGCAACCAATGAGAGTGACTGCAAAAGCTAAGGCAGGACACTGGCTAGCTGGGCTAGGTGTGACTGAAGGCCAACGAAGAGATTGATTTAGCATGGGTTGATGTCCTGGTTTGAAGCTTTCAGGTGACAAGAGGAAGCAAAAGCAAGTTTGAAGGGGATTTAGTGTAGAACTGGACAAGAGATGTGATTGAAAGACTTGTGAAAGCTCTACCAAAGGCACCTTGGCACTTTTTTCTTTCCTGTTGTTGTTGTTGTTGTTGCTGTAAAAGAGCCAAGCATATCTCTGTGGGTGCTGGGGGGTCAGAGCAGACCAAATGCCTAAAGCTGTGAACAACTGAAAGTGTGAGGAAGATCAGGAAATGAAACGGGG
>NW_010400528.1:26872-27080 GCF_000710305.1 Buceros rhinoceros silvestris | reverse complement strand
GGCCCGGCCCGCCGGCAGCGGAAGAGGGCTCCGGCGTGAGCCCGGCCGGGGGAGTGAGCCCCCTCCGTTGTTCCAAGCAGCGCTTGGCCTTAGGCGGAGGAAGGTGGCGGGTGTCCCCTGTCACCAGCCCCCGCAGAGTGAATACCTGCATCAAAATCACGAGTCGTGAGGAGAGCAGCTCCCACTGCCCCTGGAGAAGGCGGAAGCG
>NW_010400528.1:3129-26758 GCF_000710305.1 Buceros rhinoceros silvestris | reverse complement strand
GCAGGCGGTGGGTCCCAGGGCAGCGTCCTCCGACTGAGGTAGACCCTGAGGGGGGACGTTTCTTGGAGACAGCTCATGGTAAAAGCTAGCGAGGTTAGATCATGCGAAGAAGGAGGACGAAGTCACTGGCCACTCTGCAGGACAACTCCTGCACCTGCCTCAGAAAGATCTACCGTGTCATTAGAGGGAAGGGGGAAGGCTGGAGCTGGGCCCTGGAGATACATCACCAGCCACTGGACTGTCTGAAGCTGACAGAAGGGGAGTTCAGTCTGTGGCAGCAGTACTGTGCTGTACTCCCTGTAAACACCCCCCTTGCCCTAGTCTCAAACTGCCCGTGGGTGGGGAGAGGAGCTGGCTTTGGTCATCGAGGGTATATATTTTAGCTCTCAGGGTCCACAGGAAACCCATCTCGTCCTTCCTTCCCTCCAGATTGCAAGGTGAATACCGGTCCTGCTTGCAGATCTCCAGGAGGGAGCAGAACAGCTTAATCTGGAAGCCTAGAGGCAAAGACCTTTAATGCTTTAAACTACCTGGGGCTTGTTAAAATAGCGGGGGTGAAGTCTTTCTCAAAATCTGCTCTTAGGGCCAGACTTTTACTGGTGGACAGTACTAGATAGCACCAGTGTCTGCAGGGCAAATGCATAGATAACCAGGTAAATAAGGAAATTAAGGCCTTAAACACAAATCCCATCGGAGAGGCATGTTGTGAGGTAATTTAACATTCTCTTAGGCGCTGTCCTTTCCATGAATAAAGTTATTATCATATAAGTTGTAACCAAGTCTGATTATTTTGTTTTGTTGGCTATGTGTCTCTGAAGGCTTTGCATTATATCCTACCTTAATAAACTTTTCAAGTTGATTGTAGTAACGTTTTTCCTGTTAAAAAATGGATTAGGAGCGGATTGGGAGTGCATTCTGAATAAATACTTTTTTCTATTACTAACCCACAGAAACATCCCATGTCTTTCTGCCACAGCTCATCTAATCTAGGTCTATCAAAATTGATTTGAAGATGCTGCTGTGAATCAGCTGACTCTATCAGGTGTTAACCTGACCTGAATTTCTTGTGTGTAAAACCACTCCCAGTGTTTAGACAGGTCAGTGTCTGTATATCCAGTACAAGATGTTCCAGGACTGTATGTGGAACTGGAATTGCTTTCCACCAGAGATAACCTATTCAGGGGAGTTATTTACAGTCTTAGATCGGCAAAACTTAAGAGTCACTCATCTGTGCTGTCTGCCCTAAACTTAACTGGTGTGTTAATCTGAGTGCAACTTTTCATTGTCCTTCAGTCTCCCTAAATGGATTTTGGTAGCTGTTACAATAATACTCTTTATACATTGCTAAAGGTGCTTTTCTTGTGTTCGTTTAAGGTTTTCAGAATGACTTCCTTGGCTGACATGCCCGCAAGTTATGAAAAGATGTTTGCTCATCGATTCACATCAGATGATGAAGAATACCAAGAATATCTGAAACGCCCTGCAGATCCCCCTCCTATAGTTGAAGAATGGAGAAACAGATCTGGTGGAAACCAGAGAAACAGAGATCGGTATACTGATATCATCTTTTTTTTTTTTTTTTTTTTTTTTTTTTTTTTTTTTTTTTTTTTTTTAAATCTTGCTCGTTTCACAAATATATAATTAAGTGATCATTTATTTCAGAAGAAAGATAGAAATTTGCTACTTTTGTTGTTACTTCATAGGTAACTGTTTAAGAGATACAGTCTTCTCTGAAAAGTAATGAGGTTTTACACTTTCTCTGTATTGATAGTCAAAGTTTTGGCATGGCATATAAAAGTATTAAGTAATTTGCTTTCTAGTTAGGAATGAGCTGGAACCACCAAACCCATTTCCCTGGGGTTTGTTACTGCTCAGCCAGGGCCTTTTTTCAGGGACGAAAGATGAGAGTTCTGCAAAACTAAGCAGCCTGTCTTCTGTTGGATAGCGACCAGCTGAAAAACGTGTGAAGGAACAGGCTAATGGTGTGGTTATTGATTGCTGGCTGTCCAGGAAAATGTTTCATTTGTAACCTAAATATTTGCTGTGCTTTGTTAGATTAGCCTGAATTTCTTGTATCTAGTAGAAATGACTGTAAAATCCAGTCTGTCTAGCAAGTGAAATGTTACCTGCCTACTGCAAAATATTTTGAATTATTTCTTCAGGATGTAACTGCAGCTTTTACTGAATTCGGGGCAGTAATATCTGATTTCTGTGTGACAGAGAAACAGTGATTGCAGCATATAGTCTGTTTGGTAACGCTAGCATCAGCCTTTAGTATAAAGCAGTTAAACTCCACTCCAATTAACAAGACTTTTTAGCTAAGTATCTAAATGGGATTTGTGTGTTATCTGAAGAAAAGAACGATAATATTCTGACTTCTTCTCACCTGGAGAAACTTGCCATTAAGTTAAATACAGAATTGGTTTCTACAGATTAAAAAAAAAAGGTGGTTGTTTAAGGAGATGTTCTTACAAACTTCCTGGTTCTTTGAAGTAATAAACTCTCATCTACACTGTGGTCACAAAGTGAACCTCACATAAACTTTTGTTTACACCACACCATTGAGATATCCAAAGAAAATGACCATGATGCAGCTCAAGTGTTCATAGAAATTGAGATACAGCTGGAAAGCCAAAATTTGTGCTGAACAATGACTAAATACCACCGATGAGATGCGCTGTTTTGAGCATGGCAATCTACAAGAGACCGTGAAGCAGTGGAATGTGCCAGTTCCAGGGCTCTGTGGTGTTAGGTAGCTAAATTGCACTCAAGCCTGTAAAAAATTAATGAATGATCTCAGATGACTGTAGATATGTTTTCATCAGTTTGACCTAAAACCAGAGAAGTAACTGAGTGTATAAACAGTTACATGCCATGAAAATGTAGAATCTAAGAATTTATTATTACTGATCTTTTTCAAAATACTCACAATTTGTTTGTGTGAATCTTTGATATTTGTTTTCATTGCAGGTTTCAAGACGGCAGATATTTCAGAGGGGACAGATACAATTGGCAAGGTGACTATAGATCTAATCAGAGGCCGGAAAGAAGTTGGGGTAATAACTACCAGCAGCACAGACAAGGACAATCGTACTCCTCCCACTACGGGCAATATGGCTACAACTCCTACAACCCAGGGCCTCGTTACCATCCCTACTGATGATACGTGTGGTTTGAAAGTCCAGAAATGCGGTGTCACAAATTCAGTTAGACTTTAGTTTTCTTATTTTTCCCGTTTTACTGATAAATGAAGAATCAGCGTTACAGTCCATTGCTGTTTATCTGTAGTGTGAGTTGACAAGGGGAATACCTTTCATGAATAACAAAAACGTGTTACACAGAGTTTGTTTAGATTAAATTTCCATCTCATTCTTTTGTCTGAATAATACCAATATACTTACTTTCTTTCATCACTGAGATTTCTCTGCTACATTTTAGAAAACACAGCAGGTTGGAGAAAAATAGCTGTGGTTTATGTGCAGACTGTAGCAGTAGCACATTGCCTTAAGACAGTCCTTTCTGGAAGCGATGTGCTGTGTCTTTCTCTGCAGAGAATTTCGTAGTTTGGCTTTTGATAGTGAGAAGAGCCCAGTCTGGTTTGAAGCTCAGATGCCTTAAAACTAAGAGACATGCTTTTACAGAAATATTTTATGGGGTCAGCATAGTGTGTAACAACTCAATGGCTTCAGTTTATTTGCAGTATTCCTCTTAAAACACGGTCTGAAAGTTGGAATAAAAAGTAGTTTAAATAATGTATCTTCTTATTGTAGTAGCTCCGTGATAGACAAGTTTTACCTGGGAAGTGATATCAGACTTAGATTAATTTGTATCATCTGAAAATAAATTTCGTATGTGCATAACAAATGCAGGAATTGCCATTTCAGTAAAGCTGTAAAAATATTATAATTATTTGTATTCAATCCTTTGTGCATGTTATAGAAAGGAACCATTATCAGGACTGTACTGGACTTTTTTTTTGCATGAGAAAACAGCGTAAGCAGTGCAATGTGTTACTCGGTTCTTATTCTGTATGGGTTTTTTTAATTTTTCACACAATAAGTATCATCTGAAAATAAATTTCGTATGTGCATAACAAATGCAGGAATTGCCATTTCAGTAAAGCTGTAAAAATTTTATTATAATTATTTGTATTCAATCCTTTGTGCATGTTATAGGAGAAAGGAACCATTATCAGTACTGTACTGGACTTTTTTTTTGCATGAGAAAACAGCGTAAGCAGTGCAATGTGTTACTCGGTTCTTATTCTGTATGGGTTTTTTTAATTTTTCACACAATAAAAGTACAGTTCATGTGTCAGGATGTTTCTGAACGTTTCTAAAACCTACTTTTGCAACATGGAGAATTGCCATCTAGGCTGACAGCTGCACCAGAAACCAGCGTAAGCAGTGCAATGTGTTACTCGGTTCTTATTCTGTATGGGTTTTTTTAATTTTTCACACAATAAAAGTACAGTTCATGTGTCAGGATGTTTCTGAACGTTTCTAAAACCTACTTTTGCAACATGGAGAATTGCCATCTAGGCTGACAGAGCCGCTCTAACAGATAAGTGTTAATACTGGACAGCTGTTGGTTTAAGTGAGAAGAATGGCCTACTCAGCTGCAGTCGAGAGGCTGAGACACAGTGTGATTAATTGGCCGTCTGGAGCCTTAATCCACTACCTGACATTCTGCTATAATAGGGTCAGAGTTCTCTGTTTCACCATTTACGTGATAAGCTCGTTTGTCTCAGGAGAGCAGTGCATTTCTTTGTGCTTGACATTTTCTTCAGCTGTTTTACAGACACACAGAACCATCCGTGCTGACCGCTGCAGAAGTCATGACGTTAAGTGATAAGGAGCGCAAATTAGTGCATCTGGATTTAAAAACAAAGAATGAATAGAGAAGTCAAAAAGCACAGTCTCCCCACTCATGCTTTCAAGAGCTGAAGAGAATGTTTACTGTTGCTCTTAGAAACACACATGTGTGTAGCTTTTACGCAGTCTGTGATACAAAAGCCATGACACAAGTGTTTCCCCCTATCTCCTAAGAATTTGTTTTCTACTTTTCATAATTGTGGCACAGTTTTCACAGCCTACTCCCTGAAGTATTTCCCTTGAATTCAGTTTAACCTTAGAAATCTTTGAGGGAGAAGTTTTGTTTTTACTTTAGGAGCGCTACTGGATGAAGTTGACCCTTTTTAACCCTCGCTTATATGGTGGAGGTGTTACAGCGCAGATAATGAGATCATGCAAAAGTTCTTACTGGTGCGTTACGGAGAGCCTGCAAGCTGGTGTGGTGGAGTTCCTGCAGAAGTCATGACGTTAAGTGATAAGGAGCGCAAATTAGTGCATCTGGATTTAAAAACAAAGAATGAATAGAGAAGTCAAAAAGCACAGTCTCCCCACTCATGCTTTCAAGAGCTGAAGAGAATGTTTACTGTTGCTCTTAGAAACACACATGTGTGTAGCTTTTACGCAGTCTGTGATACAAAAGCCATGACACAAGTGTTTCCCCCTATCTCCTAAGAATTTGTTTTCTACTTTTCATAATTGTGGCACAGTGTTCATAGCCTACTCCCTGAAGTATTTCCCTTGAATTCAGTTTAACCTTAGAAATCTTTGAGGGAGAAGTTTTGTTTTTACTTTAGGAGCGCTACTGGATGAAGTTGACCCTTTTTAACCCTCGCTTATATGGTGGAGATGTTACAGCGCAGATAATGAGATCATGCAAAAGTTCTTACTGGTGCGTTACGGAGAGCCTGCAAGCTGGTGTGGTGGAGTTCCCGTTGAAGGCAGAACCACATGCACAGTGCCAGCTATCCCAGACTCCCGGCTCCAAGAAGGGAGCGCCTCTCTGTCTGCAAAGAGCCTGCCTGCCTGCCTGCCTGCCAGCTATGCCACGGAAGTCAGGCTGTGCCAGGATGTTGTTCTTCCTTACCATCTGGAGTGGCATCTCAGGTTGAAATAAAACCTAGCACAAGGAACGGATTCTGTCTCATCTGTTGCCTTTCCTCAAGCCCAATAACTTTTAGTGTCTTTCAGCTAATGAATAAAGAAGCTACAACAAAACTACCAAACTGCAGGAGCAGATAGATTACAGTGGCCTAAATGGAAGTTAGGGCTTAGAGTAAGAGAGCCGAGATCGTGCAATGTGTGATTCTGAGTTCCTCGACTGTGTGACCAGGAGAGACCCAGGCCAGTGCAGCTTCCCTGTTTCTGTCTTTACATTCTTGACTCCATCAGCCTCACCCTTAGAGCTCTCACTTCAACTGAGGGCCTGTATGGTTTACAAAACTTTTCCTTGGAACAGTTATGGCAAGAATCTTAATTTTTGGGGGTGAGTATCTTTCTAAACAAATGCGTGCCTTCCACTGGACAAAAAGGTAAATAGAGTTCAAAACATACTACCTCTGGCAGTTTCCATGTACGTGAATTAGTATTTATGATAAAGTCCAGTTTACCATTTCCATCAGGCTAAATAAGTATGTCTTGCCTGCACTTACGGTTTGTAACTAGTGTGTTACAGATGAAAAAACTGAAGCTTGGTAACTAACATTTGCAACTTCAAACACGACAGAAATTGTTTCCTTTAACTATGCCGGAGATTGCAGGGTAAACATTACAATTCAGCATCTGGAATCTGACTTTAAGCACTCTCTTCCATCTGACATTTGCTCAGATATTATTATGATTATGAATAAAACGGAAGATAAGTGTCTTGTATTAAGAAATGACAGCCACGTTACCAAGAGTTTGAACACTCCAGAAGTTCTGAATGTGGCTTTTGCAGCAGTTACAAATCTGTTGCTGAACACATGCAGCGACTTTGTATGGACCATTAATTGATACTGAAGAATTATCCTGCTAAATTACCGGTGCTGTGGCAAACAACTAAGAAAACTCAGTAGCTTCTATACAATTTCTTAACTAGTATTTTAAAAAAATGCTGCAGGCTTTCAAATCACAGCTAAGCCACTAGATACTTGAAGGCAGAAGAAAGTGCATATTAAACATCATATAAATCTTAAGTGTGATTTGTGAGATGCAATTGTGCAAGTGTTCACTCACCCTCTATTTTACCCTAGCTCTGCAGCGGGGCATAGAAATGTGCAGTTGGAAGCTGAGCTACCCTCAAGAGTGTCTCTAGCAGAGACTGCAGACAGGGAAGACAAGTGTCATTTCTGATATACATATAATCAACATTCAACTTCTAGAACAAAACATATTTAATCTACTTTTTAAAATATATTTGAATATATTTAAACTTGTACTATTAATTTGCTAATAAATATTCGGCTTAACCAAGAAACATGTTCACATTTGCTTCTTACACTGAGATGTTGGAAGCAAAATCCTTGTTGTATCAAATTTAAGCTAAGGTTTTGCCTGCCACCACGCCTATTCCTTAGGGAAAAAAAAATGGACAATCTCTGAATTACGCAACTCTGGGTGAATTTTGTTAGCTGATCCAACTTGTGCAGCTACATCTTCTCTAACTGACGAAAAAGAGGGGGAGGAACATGGAGCACGGGAGGGAAAGCAAGATGCCTCCTTACAGCAGCTGTCTACCACCTTAGGAGCTATTTAACGAAACTGCACCTTTCATTTGCCCATCGGGAAAAATGACTCCAATCCGTCCCCTTGTTCCTGTGTGTTAGATGAGAGCTGTATAACCCTGCTTAAATTAAGCACAGACTCCGATGACCAGAATCTAGGCAAGATTATAGGGCAGATCAGGTTTCCCTGAAAGTACCTAGGAAATATGCAGCCCGGTTTGAGACACACGGAGGTAAATCCTGGAGATGGAGACCGAGTCCAGCGGCTCCAGCACAGCCAGGAGAGTAGATTGCAGCCGTACCACGGTGGTGCACAATGATCTTGCCTCTCAAGAGGATTATTTTTTCATTAAGCCCTGCAGGCTGGAATTTATTTTTGTGTGGCCTATATTTTTCTTCAGAAAAGCACGGACTGCATTTAGTGGCTGTCAGTCCTCATTTGGTTATGTGAAAGGGTGATGCCAGTGTTACTTCCGTACAGCTCACCCCAGACTTTCTAAGTGCTCTATCCAGTTAAAATGCAAATTTATTACAAGAAAGGGTGCAAGTTGGTAATAACTGTTTTACTGCAAGTCTAATAAAGACACTGCAGGATAAATCATATCATCATCCCCAGTGCTTACCTTTTGTGTTATTTCTGACTAGGAATACAAACAAATGTTGCCTTTTTCCTAACATAGAGGTGCTTTTTTTCAAGTAATACTTCAGCAGCTAGATGACTTTTTTCCACAAGTAAGGCTCCCACCTTTTATCTTCTTTCATTTTTTGCCATGTTGTGTAATTCAAACTCTCCACTAATAAAACATGTATCAATAACAAGTATCACAGCTGCTCTCCGCTCACTGTTTGAAGAAAAAACTTATCAATTAAAAAGATGAGTTAAAGATAACGACTTAGTCATTTGTTATAGAACTATGAAAATAACCAAGGCCCAACCTTACCCATGAAAAAAAAATCATCAAGGATTTCACTGGAATCACCGATCTGAAACATGTTACACGTTCGATGATTAAGAGACAGCTTTCTCAAAGCTCTTGCTCAGTGTGAGGAAAACCAATTAGGTATTTATATACCCACATAAGTTAAAAACTTAAGATTATAATTAGGACTGTTGAGACAAAGGTTAAAAAAACAAGCATACCATAAAAAGTTTCACATAGCTTTTGGCCACCACATTCCAAGTTTAACATGATCAGAAAGCAGATGCTCTTAGTCCAAAGTCATGTCTGAAGTTTCTGTCTGAAGAAATGATTGAAATTATACATTTTCTATTGAAAATGTGCTCAAGAAAAATGAAGTAACAGTAATAATTGCCAAGTGTAACTAGCCCCAAATGATTACATATTCTTTTCACAAAATAACATTTTTTTCCATAGCAAAGGCCTGGTTTTTCAGTTTTACCTTTCTGTAGTCATCAAGTCATCTTGATTTATGAATGCCACGGAGACCTAAACCACAGTACGTTTAAGAATACAGCTTCAGTGCTTTTAATGGTATGAGCATTTAAATACAGCACGTGAAAGCTCTGGAGTTTAGATCAGTTTAGGGCAAGAGCTCTGTGCGGACACACGTTCTCAGATCGAGCTCATGTTACTCATTTAGAAGCTACATGCTTTAAACACCTGCTCTGAAGCGAGCTGATGGAGCATCAAGCTTGGGGAACACATACCCTCCTCTAAACCCCAGCTCCAGCTAAACTGCTCTAAGAACATAAAGGAGCTTTACCTTAAATTGCCAACACCGGCAAATCCTATTTCTCCAACCCTGCGGCTCAGAGAAAACTTCCATCAGCAGAATTACATTTTTTGTTGTTCTCGGATAAGGTGGCAGTGGGAGGGTACATTGTGCAGCGCAGGCTATAATGGGAAGGAGCACGGCTGAGCTAAAGGAACAATTGTTTCACGGCCATTTCCTTGTGTATCCCACACCCTGTAGGGGGAAATAAATTTTTGAGATTTGATTACTGGTTAATCAAGTGACTTTACTGCCATGCCACAGCCTGGAGCAGGGGGAGGAAGATAAATTCCTTCCTCCTCCACAGACTCAAGGGACCTTCCCCACATAAAATAAGCCAGCAGAATATGGAACTAGGGATCTGGAAGCAGTTAGGCAGCTGGCTCATTACACTGGCAAAGTTTAGGTCCTTAAGAAAGGTGGAAAGATCCAAGGGACAATGAACAAACAGCTATTGATTGCATGTCCTGCGGTCTGGGTAAATCCAATTGAAGAACCTCTTTAGAACCCACCAGCAGGATTTTATTTTTTAGAGACAAAACAGCTTTAGTGGTAGATAATAAAAGATCAGGTTAACCTTCCTTCCCTCCTTACCGGCATTAGACATATTCTTACTACTGGCATAAAAATGTTTTCATTAAATCCAATACTGATTTTATTCCCCTTCCTATCACTACGCAGGCACAAGTCTAGCTATTTCAGATGTATCTGTTTTACCAGTTCTTCATATTCTTGAGCACTCCTGGACACAAGACCTTTTAAAGCTACTTTCAGATTCTAAAAAGACAACTTTGCCAGAGTGCCAGTCACGCTACCTGAACTAAAGAGGCAGTTAAAAGGACAGGATGTTTCCAAAGACAGAAACGCGGGTAATTCCTAGCTCAGCTCCAAACCACTCCTAATGCTTTTGTGCCTCTGCTTCCATCCATAAAGCAGTGGTTAAGTCTGCCCTGTTTCCCTCTTCTGTGCTCTGTATTTTGGCTACAAGTCCTCCCAGGCAGGGGCTACTCCTTAAAGCATCGGTACGGAGTGTACCAGTCTCAGCACAATGCAGGAGAAACATCCTGCAAAGCTAACTAATTTGTTTGCTGATTTTTAAATATTTTTTTAAGCTAAAACCAAACACATTATGGACACTATGAAGGCAGTGACTTGATTTAAACACTGCCTTCATGTCATCCCATAGTTACATCGTATAGTATTTAGAGGTGTATAGCTGGGCTTCTGTGACCTAGCAAGCTCTCAAAGCTAGACCTGCATGAACAGTAAATTATTCTAATCCTATCGGTGCAGTAGAAAAGTCCTTCAAAAATATAGGTCGCATAAAGGCAGCTTCATCATAGCTAAGCGCTATGGGTAGTCCAATTTGATAGTTATCACTGAATTAAAGAGAGACGAATTAAAAACAGAGGGAAATCTAGGTTCCACATCAGTAATACTTGTGACAGTTACTGTATTGAATGTATTATTCTTTTGTATTTGATTAAAAAATTCATGCACATACCATACAATCATGCAAAGAGTAAGTAAAATTCCAGCCTTATGTAAGTATTACATAATTTTTAAAATCAAGTAGATGCAAAAATTGTAATGCAAACTACTAGAATTACATAGTTAAGCATCTGAGTTTCAAAAACGTTGAGGGTAAAGTTGTTCTTTGCTTCTGCAGTGGAATAGGAAAGAAAATACAGCGGTGAGGGGAGGAGTTAGGGATGAATCAGCCTTGATGAAGGAACGAACGTACTGGTACAAGAAAAAGAAAGAGAAGAGTGACAGAGCAGCCATTGCAACAAACACGTCTTATCAGAAATAAAGTCTTCTTCTGGAAGAGTCAATTGAAAGGTCAGAGCGTCCTTAGTAGCTGAGAAGATGAAATCACCTGACTGAAGGTAAACCACAAATTTATTTAAATGCCATTTGTGATTGATGAGAACTTGAAAACCAAGATGGCATCACAGTCCCTTGGCAAGAAAATTCCTCCAGATGGCATCTATTTCTCATTAATGCTCCGGGGGAGGATCCTAGACATCTTAGCAAGTCCCGTTGTGACTTTGGATTCAAAGCCGTCCACAAACTCAGCTGCTCTTTGGCTCAACTCCACCGTTGCTGCACGTGCATATGGCACGCGGCAGTGCTACAGGACATTGGCTTATGAATGACCTTTCATGTTCAATTCTGTCTCTTAACCTCCTGCGCTATGTTTTAAAAAAAAGAAGCCTGTCTGTCACCAAGCCACTCAAGACATGGCTCTTCCAGTTTTCTGCTACTAATATAGAAACTATAAAGATTGCTAGAAAACACTAAGAATTGTAACATACACACACACAAAAAAAAGAAAACGAGGGAATATCAGCTCATTTTTGGTTATTCGCACCTCCCAAAGAGAGCACCAAGATGACCAAAACATCAACCCCAGCCATATCAAATATCTTCATCTTGGGTTTATTTGGCAAAATCGAAACAGGGCTTTAGAATCATCTCTACATGGAAAAACCTTTAATCCACGTCCGTCACCATCCTCTTTCACTTTACGTGTTGCTATGCCACTGTACCATTGTCCCATCTTTCCATACATATATTTGTAGTTGGGTTTGGGGTTTTTTTGTCCAGTCTAATGTTAGATGAATTGAGGGACAGATTTTCCACACCTTCCTCTGGAAGCCATTCTCTGAGCCTCCTGGAACTCATTGCTAACTCCTCCTTTCTTAACAATGGCTTAAGTATGGGACCTCTTCTACACCATCTATCATCAGCCTTGGATTTGTTACTTTGGCACAGCTTCATTGTGGAACAGTGCATGACAGTGACCTTATAGTATTTTTGTCTGTGCCACTTGGAATAAAAACAGCCTCTTCAGACATCTCAGCTGAGTTCAGAAGAGCCCAGAATCCTTGCAGCACCTACAGAAATCTCTACTGAGCCCCCTATTATTGCCTGCTAGAGAGACAGTTCGAGTTTAATACACCGCTCTCAGTTACCTACACCAGAGCACCCCAATTTCAACAGCGAAGAGGAGGCTATTTAACAACAGAAAATGACTGCGTGGAATAAAAAGTCATTGACACCTCACTAGGATTTGTCAGGTTTTACACAGACAGGGATGGAGAACAGGATGGACCTGAAAATAAGCAAAGCATCCAGAGTGGAATTTATTTGAATTGCTATGGATTAAGCTGCTAAGCAAACCAGATTCTTTTCTGTGAGCACAACTGATAGAAATACATAGGAGCAGCCAGTCCACTGCAGCATGCTGAGAACCTAAACAAATGTTACAACGCATGAAGGATCTTGTGCGTGTAACATCTGCATCGCGACCGGGGTGGGGAGGTGCCACGCTGGGCCTGCGCTGTTTCCCAGGCTGACGATGCCCGGCTTGTCCCTGTGACATTGCTGGCCCGCAGGCAAAATTGGAGAGTGCACAATGTGGTAACGGGGCTGATTATGCGCTGGCAGAGGATGAACTGCAGATTCCCACGCAGTAACAGCGAGGCCGCCTATTTTAACTAGCAAAACGCCACCGCAGAAGCACTGATCTGTAGTTACAATTTTATTTAATTTAATAAATTGTCAGCTTTGTGTCCACATCTTACTCCATTTCCAAGTCAAATTAACGCATCGCTTCAGGTTAAGATAAGCAATACATCCTGAACACTGATATAGGCCAGAATGTGATTATACTAAAATCAGTTTATAAATTCTCTGCATTGGCCTTTCATCAGGAAACTTCACTATACACAAGAGGAAGTAAACAAATAAACAAAAACCAAAACAGTATCCCTCAAGAACAATTAAAGTGGGTATTTTAATCCACCTTTGTAACCTTCTAAGAGCTTTCAAATTTATATGGCTTTCAATATAATGGTTTTGAAAAAAATACATTTTTTCCTCTGTGAAAGGTATTAGCAGGAAATTGAAAAGCTGAAGGCAAATGAAATTGCGTTTTCCACATTTGTTATGAGCCTACTCTAACTGTGCAGTGGGAGAGGTATTTATCATGCATAGCCTGTCTTTCTCTTTGGATGCTCTCTTCCAATTTGGACTGGAAGCACTGTGCGTTAATGGATCATTAACCAAAGTCATGTACATCATCTCTCCCTCACAAATGAGCACTGTAAACACGGCAACAGCCACAGGGACGCTGTATCATCAAGGGCCAGTGCAGACCTTGTGGCTCACACAAGATAAAGTAGACAAACTAAACTATCCCAAAGAAATCTTTTTTCCCTAAAACACACCCATCCCTCAGAAAGGGCAGCTGCTGAAAGACTCCTTAGAGCTGGCGTATCTCATGTGCCAAGTCCAGAACCTACACACATCTCTGGCCCTGTGGACCTCTGCTATCTGTCAGAAGCCTCAGCACAACCAAGTTCATGACCTGGCTTGAGGCAGACAGACAGCATTCCTAACCTTTGTTTTTCCCTGGAGTTTCAAACACATAACAGGAGCGTTACACTGTGAACACATTATGAAAGAAAACGGGAGACGAGTACCACCATACACGGGCCTATACCAATCACCATGTTGGGACTGAGTATTGTTTCAAGAAACAAAGGGCTGGGTCATCAAGCTGTATCATAGCATGTTTTCACATCAGCACGCTCAAAAAAAAAAAAAATTGACATAGATTTATAAAGCAATCAGATCCCAGGGTGAGAGGTATACTGAGGTATTTGGAGAAACTGCTTTCTTCATAGTTACATTCCTGTCTCCATTAAATACACTAAATACAGTATCTCTGACTGCTAAATGCAGTCAGACATTCCACAACTACAGAATTTTTGAAACTGAATTAATTCCTGTTTATTTTCTCCCACATAAACCCCTCCCTAGCACAGAGGGCTTGATCTAGCCCCAGCTAGATTTCAGAAACAATTTTAGGTCACTCTTTTTGCCATAGAAGAGGAATGCAACACCTGTGGAGGAGAAGCAAACTGATCAAGATTTTCCTCTCCTTACAGGAGTCTCAAGATCCACTTTTAAATCTTTTCCCATTACTATTTAATGGCATTATAATTACTGTAAGTCTCTCTGGCGTTCAGAATAACCACAAAACAAATACAACCCTGATTATGCTCTTATTATTATTTGTACTACAGTGGCAACAAGAGACTGAGCTTTAGCAGAGGAACAGAGGAGTGTGCATCTCCAAGAACCTGCATCTCATCTAGAATGAAAATTTGTAGGTTATTGCAAACAGAAAAGACTGGGGAAAGGGACAAAACACAGGGGGGTCTATACTGAGTTTGTGCTTTGTTTTCTTACTTTAGAAGTCTGACATTCATCTTTGGAAAGGATTCTGTCCTTCATGAAACTGGACACAAAGATAATTAGCAATCCTAGTGTCTAGGACTGGCTCAAACCTCCTTGTTTAGGACAAGTTCTTCTCTAAAATCCTTAAATACGACTATCTCCCCTGCTGCCAATCCAACGTTGCCAACAGCCTTGAGAGCTAATTCTCTGCTGCCAAACCTGCCTCCCGTCGCACTTTTTTGTTGCAAAAAGAAGTCAGAGCTTTATTTATCCTCTAAAACTGTGGGCTGTATTTATCCTCTAGAACTGAACAGGCGTGTAGCAGCAGACCAGAGGCTCCTTGTGGAGGAAGAACATCATTTTAAAAGAAACAAAGATGGGTGTTTCTTCTGTTCAATGTTGTTCGCAGACAGTAAAGCAAAAGAAAACAAGTGTTTGATTTACCCTCTTACATACTGCACTGTTAGATAAGTCAGTTCATCAGAAGACCTGATTTTACCATTCCCAAGTGATTTCACCTAAACCTTTTGGTATTCGTACTTTTTCAATAGTAGAAATTAATATGGCAGAGGGGCCAGGTCCAGAATTCAAAGATGAAAGGTAGCAATGATGGGGATGAATTTCTCTGAGTTAGAATTTATCTTCTAATTAGAGTCTTAACACTTTATTTTCTGACACAGAAATAGAGTGTCTCATATTTTGAAACAATTTTGAATACAGTCCACAGGAGTCTTAAGCCACAGAGCCAACTCTCACCACATCCACTAACCTGAATGAACATTTTTTGGCAGCAGCTCCTCACACTGCAAAAGGCTGGAATCCCAGGGCTGCCAGTTCAGCATAATGGAAACCTGTGGGAGACTTCACAACTCTTTGGACAAAGCTCTGCAGATAAGACAAGACCCTTGTGGCAGTTGGCCGACTCTGGTGTCAAGGGGATGTGCCAGCCGCTCACGGCAATTACAAAGTGCTAGTCCTGGCTTGCTGTGAATGGTCATCAAAGTGACCGAATACTGGGAAACCATAGCTACCTTTGTAGAATCAATTTACTTAAACGAGATGGGAAGGCAGAATAGATGAAGTAGTTATGAGCAGCTCACCAAATTTTCCATCTGAATTTTATTTTGACCCAGAAAACTCTAAACAACAGCATCAGTAGATGATCTTTCTATATTACACATGAATGGCCCTTCCATGAATCTATCATTTCAGAAAAAGAACCTTTCCTTCCTGAAAAATTTCAGACAGGCATTTAAGGGCTCAGGATTCACACTAAGAGGGCCTTAGGTAATACCCCTTTCCCACCTAGATTTGTAGATTCGCACGTAAAAAATAACTGTGAAAGTTATACTGCAAATGATTAGATTTACAGTCTTTAAAAACCTGACAAGATTTTTCCCCATCCCGACATGAGTGCTAAACAGCAGAGCAGGTGCTATAAAATACCTAGAGTCTATCACACCCTCTATTCTCCGCATGTTCCTTCCCAGCAGAGCTTAGAAGGACACGCAGCTACCACCAAGGAGCCAAGCAACATTCCTCCCAGACCAGTAAATGACTTCTGACTAATATAAATGATTCCTTTTTTTTCCCCCCTCACTCCATCATGTTTTATTTTCTTTATTTTTAGATTGGAGACATTCACCTAATAAACAAATTCAGGAATCAAACAAGTTCTGTTTCTTCAGAGAGTCTAATCAAGGTGCCTCCCACTGGATAACCACAGGACAAAGCCTAAAACCCAGCCTGGAAATCGTGAAGATCTGAAAACGAACTAACAGAAATTGCTTATTTAAGTTTATAATCCCAAGCGTGTAAAACTGGGAGCGCTTCACTAAATCCTTCCAGGTAAAAAGACCAAGTAGGTCTGCAGAAGCGAGCAGGACTCTTATGCAGCTGAGAAACCAGAGGTTTTCTATAGAAAAGGTTGTTACAGAACATTTTCTATAAAACACACTTTAGTGGAACTCTTTTTCACAGTCTTGTGACACAAACAGTGGCGCAGAAAATTTTCTGTTTCCTGTGGAGGTCTATCTCACAGCAAGATCAGAGAAGGTAAATACTTCCAAATTTGTATTTGCAATGCCAACCCCAGAAAACTGGCAGAAAGGCTTACGGCAAGCTCTGGTATTACATGTTCTTTTTGTCTTTGTTTCTTTTAGGGCATAATAAATGTATACCCACACCTCCACCAACAGCATCCCCTTACTTACTTCTGTGGACTTAGGATTTATACTTTTCAGACTACTGGAAGTTGTGTTTAATTAGATATTACACCTTCTCCACCTTTACACACACAGGCATTTGGCTATTGAAAGACTGGCCTTGCCATACATCCACAATTTAATGACAGCTATTGTCAAATTAGTGTTTTCAGATCTGTCTTTCACCAGAAATAGTGCCTGGCACTGTATTAAATAAATAAAAAAAAATTATTCTATCTGATATGTGACAGCAAGCACACATCACACACGTCATACAGTTTGAGAACATCGTTATAAGCTGATAATCTTTTAAAAATATTTAACAAAAAGCTCCTGGGTCTGCTTTAGTAGCTGAACTCAGTGAGGAAGTGACTGAGCAGAATCAGACATTCTCATTAAGTAAAATTAACCAAGTGCATTTTGCCTGGCTGGTCTCCTCTATGTATTATCTTTATATTCAGCCAGTGATGAGTGTAATCAGGTTTTTCAAACAAAAATTCCCCCCCAAAACCATAAATCTGTCAGGTTTATTAGTAACAGATTGCACCTCCATCGTAAAAAGGCAGCGAAGAAACTGAAGAAAATTGTCTGTTCGGAGGGGCATCCTAGCAGCTATCAGCAATCCTTCCTCACAGCAGGGACATAACCTCAGACACGTGCTGGCCGATTGCTGTCAGATTTACTGAAGACAAAAGGAGACATTTCATTAAAGGACAAATGCCAGGAGGCTGCACAGAGCTGCTCCTGGGCCTCATGGAAGGGACAGGTTTGCCCTCTGATTGCAAAGATTATATCACGAGGTCTTTCCCCCCCCCCCCTTCCACAACAAATGCATCTCAAAGAAACAGAAAAAAGACATGCAGTAACACCTGAGGCGATAAGGGTCAGCAGCAATTACTCCCGGGTTCTCCCCCCCCCCCCCCTTCCACAACAAATGCATCTCAAAGAAACAGAAAAAAGACATGCAGTAACACCTGAGGCGATAAGGGTCAGCAGCAACGCTGATGTGAGAAAGAAAGCGCAGAAACAACCCCAGAGAGTCTGGTCCTGCTGGAGAGCACTCACCTGAAACACCAGCAAAACTGAACGGGAGAGGCAGCGAGAGGGCAGAGGAACACAGGGCCCAGAGACGTCAGGAAGGCAGGCGGCTGTTTAAGCTGAGCCTGTGTGGTGACACCGCTATCAAATTTAACCCCACAGACCTTCGAAACTTCAGAAAAGAAGCAGAAAACTTTGTAGATTTTAAGACAGCTACTGAAAGTAGCACCAGAAGAAATAGCGTCTTTTATAAAACGCAACTTGCTAACCCCCCTTTCAGAGAGACGGGCACCAAGTATATCCTAACATGTATTGGGAGCTTTGAAATTTTTTATAAGTTATGCCTTGGAGCATCCTGGCTTGCAAAACTGGCAACGTGCTACAGGCCCTCCCACGCGCACTGCCCAGGGTCTAGGCAGTAGGAAAAAGGCAACTTAATGACAATTGCCCCACAATTACACTGCGTATCCCCAGCTGTTCTCCTAAGGCAGACAACTGAGCAGTACAAAACAAGGCTTTGGCCCTCCATGCCAACATTCTTTTCTCCTTAAGTCTGTGGTTAACTGTTCTCTTTACAGCACGTTTCTATAGTGACCAGCTGCTACATTGATACTCCATATATTTCCCTTCCACCCTGCCTTCCTTCAGACTTGGAAATTCAAAATGTTATTCAAACAACATTCCAAAACCTGACCCTCGAGTGGTAGTAAGACAGCATGGCAGGCGACTTCATCGGTCTGGCTTCCCCAGCTCTTGAGACAATGCAAAACCAAACAAATGCAGCATTTATAGATGAAGGCAAAATTATTCATGGCTCACTAACAATTACTTGAAAAGCTGGTATATAAAGAACCAGGAAGAAATTAATTCCCAGTACCTTAGAGAAGTATCAGACTCCTCCTTTCACGCAAGTGTTTCATTTCTTCAGCAGCTTTTTGACCGTTTGTTGTGCCTTGGTTACACGAACAGCACTTTGCCAAGCGCAGCAGCCTTCCTGGAGAAAAATAACCAACACAGACTTTACACGTGGGTAAAGCACTGTGTTCCCAGAAGGAGACAGGGGAGCACATTTTTATAATAGCTAACATGGTGAGGAATCGTCCTCCTGAGATAAAGACTAAAAACATTAAGAGGGGAATATAGTAGGTTGAAGTAAAAAAAAAAAAAATTAGAAGGGACTCAGCTGGTTCATGTTTTATGAAATGAACAAATGAACAGTACGAGGGGAAACATAGAGTGAGACATGAAGCAATAAGCAGAAAGACCAGGTGTCTCTCTCTTCATGGAGGCTGAAAAAAGGAAGATATTAAAGTAGTTTCTGGTGAATTGCCACTGCCAGTTATTGACAAAGTTGTCAATTATACAGAATTATTTAGACTGATGATACCTGAAGAAATGGGGATTTAGAAACACCTGGGACTAAAAGGAGAGCTAGGAATGTGCTGCAGCTGATAAATGTAGTGGATTGAAAGTAAAAGAGCAAAGAGGCCAGCTTCAGAGGGTATAATTAACCTTAATTAGCATGTTAGAGTACTGGAAAGAAACCATTTACTTACTTTCAAAGTTGGATTTTAGAAAAGAAATGTAACTGAGTGGATGAAAGACCAAGAATGTTCTATGTCACAAGGCTGCTTGGCATAGATTTTATTCAGACAACTATTTTGCTAATGTTTACATAACTTAATTATATAAAAAAAATACACTGCCCAACTCTGTAAGCAGTAAGATATTAAATCACCATTAGACAGATTTTACTGACACCGGTCAGACAAGGCATTAGGAAAAGGGGACAGTGCTTGAGTCAATAGCAGGATATCAAATAGTTGAGTAATCAAGCAGCTTCATGCACAGGGACAATGCAGGGAACAACAGGTAAAAGGAGGGTAGCAACTGGCACCACAGTGTTTTTAAGCTAGCCTAGGAGTAAGATTTATTTTGAGACAAGGGGTGTGAAAAATGTTTTTAAATTCTTGGAAGAAGCCTCCTACAATACCACAAAGCTGTGTTCTATTAATAACATACTCTGCTGAAGAGTTAGGGATATTTGCTACCACAATTTCTCCATAGAATGAAAGATATTTCACTGCACTCTTGAAGAGATAGTTGACAGGTTAGGATTCCTATACAAGATTTGAAAGAGCTAGGCTTAAGCCACTGTTTTGACATTGACTTGTTTGGTCACACAAGCTGCTTAACTCTTCCGTACCTCACTTTTGATATGCAGTGGACCAGCAATTCCTGCCTCCCAGGACACAAGTATCCACAACCGAGATCCTATGGATATAATGGGAAATCTGTATGAAAAACACCGATATAAGAGGCTCTCAGGTATTAGATATGGCAACACCCCAGGTTATTTGTCCCATTCCTCTAAAAAAATTTTTGTTACTCAAGTAAATTCTCTGTTGCCAGCACATAAAGGCTTTATTTGCCACACTGCTAGCTAGTCCACTGTCTCAGTCTTAAGTGAGACAGGGCACTACTAGGAGAACTTAATTTCCATTCCTCTACTTTGATTGCTACTGTGGCTTTTTTACACGGTCACTGAGGCTTCAGCTAAGTAATGCCTCAGCAACAGAAGTTAGGGCTTCAATAAATGCCACCAATAATACTTCTGCTTCCTAAGAAGCAATGCTAAAAACCAGCCAACTGCAACAAGTTTTGAAAAAATACCATATAATGACTGAACTGTACAGACTAAAGTGAGTCTTAGAAGCCATATTACAATCCAGACAAAAGAAAAAGTATTTGGCTTGGCCAAGCACAAAATGACTGTTATAGAAATGGCTCCTCACTACACACCCCGCCTTGTAAATGCAACAGAAAACTGAAGTGCAACAGGGAGGGCAGCACAGTGGTTGTTTTCCCAACGACTAATAAATTTCCTAGCTGAACAGTGCTTGTCCTCTGATTGACAAGGGATGATTATGACATTATGCCCGGATCACGTTCCATTAAAATGACAGCATAATACACCAAAGGCTCCCATTTGTGCTCAAGTAACTTCCACTGATTAGAAGGAAAAGCTGCAGAATGCCAGCTGAAGGTGTTTAGGAAAGCGGAAACATCTGAAGCAGAAGCTAGCAAACACTAGGCAGAACACACTGACAAGGCAGGGAGGAAACTGGAAGATTAAATCAGCTATTGTTGTACACAATCATTGAGGACCAAGATATTTCAGAGACTGTACCTGCCTTCCCAGCCCTCCCTCAGTCTGGGTCTGGAGTCATGAGGAAGTGTAACCCATTATTTCAATGTAGCATATGATACATACAACGTACCCAACGACATCTTTACCACGGCTGTTGCAGCATCCAGCTCAGAATGTAACTGAGGATTCCTCAGTCTTTGCACTGCCGTTTTCTACTCATAGTAAAAAGAACTTTAGGAAGTCAGAAGAAAAATCAACCAGGAACACTTAGTTTTGGCTTGCTTTGCCTTAATTTTTCTGCAAGACACGGTACCCCTCTGCTGGGCAAGAACAGATGAAACAAGGAGCTGTGAACCAAAACTGACTAAGAAGTAACACGCGACTGGCCTGTACAGACTGAAAAGGATTAGTAAGGGAAGGCAACCGAGGCAACGTATGCTGCCCAAAAGCCTGAAAAAATAAGGAGAACAGATGCAAACCATGAAGCAAACAGCATTCACAATTCAGTCTTAGTTCTCCACACACCGTCCAAACAAGAAAGCAACCTTTTTATTAACATCTTAAAAATAAGTCACCTTGAAGCAGCTGTGACCTTGACAAACATCAGTTCTCTAACTCTAAAAACAATGGTGGCAATATTTAGGATAATAGGAAGCAGAAAGAATTTACCAAAGCAAAAGATTTTTGTCCGTGAAAAACTAAACGATGAGCTATGAAGTCTGCGCTGCATGAAGCTGGTAAAGAAATTCAGCTGTAGCTCAGTGTGTCAGACGGCCCCTTTAACTAGTTCGGTCCGAAGATGGAACACAGAGCTTTGCAAGAAACCACTGGGCAGTGGGAATTCTGGAAGCTTTGCAATAAACAATCGATAGTGAGCTTTTCCAGGAGAAGTGATAGTGGGAGTAGTGGACCGGCTGCAGCCAAGCGGACTCTCCCATGAAAAGCTCATAACCACAAGCCTTGTGATCAGATGCCAAGGGATGGAAAGAGGAAAGGAGGTGCCACAACAGTGAGTTTTCTCACGTTCTCGAGCCTCTTATCGAGGAAGAAGAGTAAAGATGAAGTCAAGCAACCACCAGATAGTGACCCCAGTAGTGAACTTGGGCATGTGCGAAGTTACAGATTACGTAATTGGAAGGTGGGGTCTGGGGCTGTCCACACACACGTACTGGCCACACGCTGGGTGAGGGGCGGCCTTAACCTCTGCCATAAAAGTAGTGCTGTTTGGGCACAGGGACGAGGTAGCTGCAATGCACGATGAGGACCACTTTGCCTCCGTGGGGATGCCCACAAGGGTCTAACCTTATCTACAAGGGTTAACTACCGATGTCTCACCTCTAAAACAATCCACGCTGGGGACACTGTTGGTTTGGACATCCACCGCTAGCCTAGGGTCGGTATGGATATGAACCAAGGGAACTGCTCCTCTCCCTTTCTCCCCTTACTCCATCATTACGAATCGCGCTTGGACAGGAGGGGATGCTTATTCTGCCTCATAAGGAAGCGCTTATTCTGCCCTTGAGCACCCACAGGGTGCATCACTAGTTGCCTTAATCATAGTAGCAGTACTTTTAGCTGTAATACTTTGGAAGCTTAAACTCTATCAGTCTGTGTTTCATGTAACTCCACATTTAGTCTGCTTTTAGATCAAATAAACCCTGCTATACCTGTGTGCCTGCTTGTGTGCACATCCGTGATTTTTCAGCCACCCCGGGATCCTTTGGACCTTACTGGAACACTCAGGCATTCATAACATTGTTTTCCAGGAGAAGGTATGACAACCTTTAAGCAACCCTTCAGAACAGTTTCTCTTTTTCACTTTAGGCACTACATTTATATATTTTTATTTTTTTTTAAATATGACAACCATAGTAAAGATAGGACAATTTCAGACATCAGCAGTGATGCAGATGAAAAAGCAAACTCCTACCAGAGACACATGTGATACCATATGATGATGATGATGATTTGGGATATACCAGTTAAACCTTACTCCGACCTCTGAAGCACAACAAAGAGAAGCTAGCCTACCTTCTCACTAGCTCTGGGACTGGAGAACAGTTGTCCATTTTATTTCAAACTTCTTGCTCTGATTGGTTCTCTGTGGGTTGGAACACTACGCATTTTTAAACCAAGGAAACACTGCAAAAAAAGCCCTGTTTAAAAATAACATTCTAATAAGTAACATCTAGGAAATATTTTTGTTGTTGTTGTTAAAAATACAAACACAAAACAAAGTTTGGTAATACTTTTTGCCCCTTTTATTAGAAACAGTCATTACATTTTACATACATTTGGCAAAGATACATGATTGTGTCTACTTTTCAGCAAACTAATTACAGACAAAGTGACACTGTATGCAATTACCTCTGCTGGACACTGAAGAGAACATCCTTCTCGGGTCTTCACCATCCAGACAGACTCAACTTTTTGTGCCACTTTTCACAATGAAGCCTGTCACTCTGAGACTTTCACTTTGTTAACCAAAGTTTGTTTCACTAAAACAAGTTTTCTAAACCATT
Organism: Buceros rhinoceros silvestris; assembly: GCF_000710305.1. Classification (NCBI taxonomy): domain Eukaryota; kingdom Metazoa; phylum Chordata; class Aves; order Bucerotiformes; family Bucerotidae; genus Buceros; species Buceros rhinoceros. Next base: position 3,304 of record NW_010400528.1, on the reverse strand, counting down.
TGTTTAGGGACCAGGAAAGAGGACAAATCTTACCAACAGGAAGGTCTCCAAAGGGGGAGAGGGGGGAGTCTGTAGTGACAGGAGCAGATACAGAGTTTTGGTATAGACAAGTTTTTCTAACCGAACCTACACAAAAACTTCAGCTATACAGCAGCTATATTAACAAAGGGGGGTG
>NW_010400528.1:0-3029 GCF_000710305.1 Buceros rhinoceros silvestris | reverse complement strand
CTTTCCCTAGTCTTCACCCACACTCTCAACAGGACTAGATTTACAGAAAAAAGAATATCAGTCCATTTACCAAGATGCATTGTCCCTTTTGCTGCTCTTGTTTCAGGTCAACTGGAAGCTTCTTTTTTCAGTTTTTCTAAAATCTCATCTGGTGTCATTGATCCCAAAATCTTCACCACTTTTTCACGTGATTTACCGCCCTGGTTAAGACACACACACAAAAATTTCCATCTTTCAGGGAATCAGTAACAACCACACATTCCAAAAAAATCTCTCACTGCAATGCCAACATACCAGGTAGCTTAAAAATAATTCCTCATGCGTGGATACGTAGAATTAACAGCAGTAAGGGGTAGTTCATCAATGTCCTTTCTAGTTATGTGAAAGGTGGAAAATGACTCTCATCTACTCTTTTTAAAATTGGATAGAGATCTCAGAGCATGCCCTTTTATAGAGCTCTTTTACAGGCTAGAATGAAAAGCAAGGAGGGATGTTTCCATAATTCACTTGTCTAATCTCGAAGCAAGACTCCATCTAATTTGCATTTTTGTTTTTAAACGGTCTGCATATATATATATGTTTGATAATTATACTTTCAGATCTTTCTTTGGAGTTGTCTCTCCCACAGACCATTAGTTACTCTTAAGCAGAGTGAATGAAAAGAAATCGCACCGTATATAACCTATAAGACACTCAGATTCATACATCAGTTATTTGAAACATTATTGACCTGTTCTTTTATTACTGAAAAAGGGGTATTTTACACAGGAACTGGCAACCTGCAACCTCATTTCATACTGCCTGAAGACACAACGTTGTTAATTGAGTAAACCATGAGAAACAAGTTCCTTGTTAATCTGCAGCCTGGCAAAATGTTTGAAAAGCCCACAAGGGACATCCTGAAAGAGGAAAAAGGCCTTAACTCTACTATACAGAAATCTGGCACAAAATTTAAAATGAAAAATAGATTCTTGAGGCAGGCTAGCCATCTAATGATTAAAACAAGGCCCTTGCATAGAAATCTGGTAACCTCGGTTTTATACTGCATCATTTCTCACCAATTTCCTGATTTGGATTAGTTTTGTTAATGCTAGCACTTACCGTAAAGCAACCAGTACCAAAAATCACTTGCTGTTTACACCCAACAGACCAGGATGGCAAAATCTAAGCCACAGGTAAAACACAGACTCTACCACAATGCTTCACTGAGAACAAACGGTGGCTTGTGAAAAACAGACACAAGCATCTAATTATTGGCACACCGTCGGTCAGAACAACCGCATCAAGGTCAGACAATGCTGACCCCTTTTAAGTTCAACTCTGCATAGCACTTATGAGGACAACCTAGATAAACCTGGACATCCCTGTGAGGTAGGAAAACCGCTGCCTGTAAAATGTTGATAAACAAATGAAGCAATTTGCCCAGGATTCAGGAAAAACAACACTCAAATCTTGGCATCTCTCCCTTTGGGCAACACAGTGCTCAATTCACTGACCACGCTGCCATTTACCACTGCCCTCTAACAGACTTCTACAAGTACTACATTAAGCCAACACACAAAAATAAAAAGAGCAATTGCTCGTTGTGCTCTTACGTTCATAAACTGTAAATGAACATGGCTGGGAAGACTGACTTTAAGTACAGCGAATTAATAAAACACATTTTTTATTCAGTGCCATGAATAAAACAAAGAGTTTCCACTCACCAACATCAAGACATGTAAATTCTAATACAAAGAAACTACTGAGGCTCAGCTACAATCCAAGTGCTTACATATGCTCTTGCTTATGCGTGACAGTTAATTATCAGAACATTTTCACTCAAATACAGAAGTTACTTCAAAAAAAGGGAAAGAAAAGGTATTAATAAGATGTATACCCTCTGTAAAGCCTAAATTTTGTCATCTGCATTTGATATGAAAACGAGAACCTTCGAAGAACAAAGAAAACATGAACTGAAGAATATATTGTGATGAGAACTAGTCTGATTAAAGATCCCAAGATCAGCTGTGGTTCTTCCCACACTAGGTTTGTCCTCAATGAAGCATTCCATTAACTCAACCAGACACCTTTAAAGTGTCTTTTGGACTGGAGAGCAGTTTCCTGTACTCAGTAAGTTTCAAAATCTTGAATTTAGATTGCAGTAGGGCAAGACTGAAAGAGAAAAAAAAAAAAAGGAAGTACCTTCTCTAAAATGACTTCACTCTTCTTCACTTCTAGCACCTTAGAGAGGTAGCGACACAGCTCTGCATTTGCCTCCCCTTCTGACGGAGGTGCAGCAATAGCTACACCTACTGCCTCCGCTGTCACATCTATAACAAATATTTTAAGGATTTTATGTTCAAAATGCTCAAAACATCTAGTCATTGTCTTCTAAAAATGAATGTTCCTGCTTTCAAAAGCATTTTAATTTTAAAGCAAACTTATAGATTAGCAGGTAAATGACATTTGTACACCTCACAATTTTCCTTACGTTAAAACTGTTGGCCAGTACAAAGACAATTTTCTGATACAAAGAACAAGGAAGCCTTCAGACCTGTATCTGAGTGCAGCCATGAATTATCAGTTCTCACACAAACAGGGCACTGCTCCGAGCCCCTCTCTGGGGGGCCCATTCTGATGCAGAAACCACGTTGCTTGGCATCATGCAGCGCAACACAATCAGGTCCCCTCTCCAAAACAAGCACGGTAAGTCTGCCCTGTGCTATCCATCTCCTTGCGCTGCCAGCTGAGCCTGGACACTCCAACTACAGCCCACCGTGCTAGTCTCGCACACATCTCCATAGAAAAAGCAGTTCTAATTTGTACATAACCCTGGATTTGTAAAGAGAAATCACATTTTATTAGACCGAACCTTTATAGTTCAAATAAACCCGCACAATCTCCTGGCATACAAACAGCGGGTACGAAATGGCACACGCCGAACCGAAGTTCCGCTCCCGGGCGTTCGCTGTTACTGCTCCCAGGGATTTGGCCAGCAGATTGACACCGCGCTCACCGCACCACCTAGTGTTGCCTACAGCGGAGCG
>NW_010400527.1:18544-44222 GCF_000710305.1 Buceros rhinoceros silvestris | reverse complement strand
GCCTGCGGCCGCCTTCGTGCCGGTTCCTTTCTCCCTCCATCGGCGCCACCAATCCCCCGCGAGGTGAAGGAAGGCCGGTTTTCCCCGTTTTACCGACTTTGGGGTCGGTATGGGGAGGGCGGCGGGGCCACACGTGCTCCTTGGGAGGCCCGGGCCGGCCCAGCCCAGCCCGGGGGCTGAGCCTTGGCAGCAGCGTCGGCTCCTCCGGGAGCTTTGTAAACCGAGAGCTTGTGTCCCCCTTTCCTCCCTTTAAATCTAACGAGACGTCTCTGTTGTTAATAGTGATGTTTTATTATTTCAAAACGCATCCACAAGGTCCCGTTCCAAAGCGGGGCCTGCCGGGTGTGTGCGTGTGCGCCACTCCACCTCTGCCCCACGCGTGGTCCCCTCGGTGTTTTCTGGCAAAGGATCCCAGTCCTTTGCTGCTGCAGTCTTACAGTTAAAGCGAATTGACTCTTCTAATTTAAAAAAAAAAAAAAAGTGGCATAATTTAGGCTCTCTGAAACATTATTAGGTTTGTGAATAATCAGCGATTCCTGACGGGAATTTTAAAAATCTTGCAATCCTGCTTCGGTAGCAAACTGCTTTCCTTAATCATCTGGTTTGAAAGTTTCTCTCCCTTCATGTATCTGTATGTACATACAGATGTTCTCTTTTTCAGCCGTTCAAACGTATACACTTGCTGTGTCTAACTCTGGTGGACTTGGGTCGCTGCTGTGATTTCACTGTCCATCTCTCTAACAGTTTTATCAGTTCTTACGGATTTCCTACCAAAAATCCTGTTACTTCTTCAATTTCTTTATATCTTTCTATTCCTAAAGTGTATAGAAAGCATCACCAGGCATCTTGCATCCTTTAATGGAGAAGTAGGAGGTAATTCAAAGTCTCCTTCAGGTGAGTTGGCAGCTTAAAAATAGATCTGTGAAAGGTAGAGCAATGCTCTCTGAGTAGCGGTGCTGGTCTTGTTATATTTTGAGGCAGGTAGAATAATTTTGCTCTGCGCTTCTGCCTTTCTAAACAATTCTTCTAACCCCTCTCTTGAGGTATTCCTTCTATTTCCTCTTTCTGTTTTTTCTTTTTTAATAATAGCAAAGTTTGGTATCCAACTGCAGTGTTTAAAAGCAAACAAACAAACACCAAGGAAAATCGTAAGAACTGCTGCAAGATCCAGCCTGTATTGTGTCGTCTTCAGTAGTAGCAAAAAGAAGACACTGGCACGAAGAAGGCATTTGGATTGCTTAAAGAATCACCGTTAAAGTCATTAGCAAAAGTGATTCTTAATATCAGTTTATAAAAGCGTGACAGGGCACAGTCACTCTGTTACTACATGGAAGAAATAGGCAAAGGAAAAGCAAGTTAGCATTGGCCTGGACTGGTTTTACGCAGGGACTGGGGGCCAAAGGGCAAGGGAAGCCCTCCTGTGGAGTGCCAAAGTTCAGAAGAGACCCCTCGCTCTCTGAACTTCTCTGAGGAGAGTCTAGTCTACATCCAGACTTACTCCCAGACTTGTCAATAGTTGCTGTCTAAAGGAATTTGGTACAGGGATTTCAGTGGCAGTGATTGAACGTGCCGTTATGGCTCCTGTATAACTGTGAGGGAGCGGCCAGGTAAGATTTGTTAACACTATTATGATAAAACATAAGATCAAGCGATATGATTTTTCAGCAGTACTTAATCAGCCCGTAATCAACACCGTTGTAATCAACACAGTGACTCAAGTAAAGTTCAGCAAGGTTTCCTAAATCAAATCCCACACACACGTAGAGGTTACCCCAGGGTTACGATGTTTCCTTCTCTGTCAAGTATAGTAAATTTTTGGTACACCATGATTTCTGAAAGCCCACAAAAGCTAATTATAGTGAGTTGCTCACTCTTTTCTTCGTTGGCAGCCATCAGCAAATGATCTGAATTACCTGGTGAAAGCTACCTGTAGAGGTGTCCCAGCTGAGGGGGTGACATCAGGGTAGAGCCCACTGTGGTCTCAGAGAGCTCCAAGGGCCTTGCTTGGAATCAGTATTTATAGGCTTGCAAGATGATTGACTTCAGTCGCTGCTTTTTCCCAGGCATCAGAAGCTTCAGGTGGGTTTAGGGAAGGCCTCATCATCCCATCTCTTGTACCCAGGACAAGAAGGTCCCAGCTTGGCTCCACTTGCTGCTCCGGTGGGCAAGATTAGAAGGTATCAGGTTTTCCCAGCTCACTGCTCTTGTAATTAAAAACAGAACAAAACGGCTTGTGGGAACATGGAAATGTGGCCCAGAGGTGTGCCTGCACCACTACAATGTGAAATCAAAATTGGGGTTTAATTCCTTCCCATGTTGACTTTTTTTGGTTGTCATTTTATTGCCCATTCACTCAGTCTCTTAAGTCCCTTTCAAATTCTTCAGTAGGCCCATCTCTTACCCCAGAGACGTCATTCATTTGCAAATGCTGATGGCACTAGCACTTAACCCTTATCAGAGCCCTTGATGACACCGAATTCCTTTCTTAGTCCTCTCCTTTTTTCAGGTTGTTCAACTAGTCCTAAACAACTCTAAACTTCTCGAATTGTCTTAGCTGGTAGTGTATTGTTAGGATTCCCTGGACTTCCTCCTTGCCTGCTTTGTCTTCCTAGCACTGCCTTTTGCCAGAAAACAACATGTAAATATTACTTGGTTAATTTGAACAGCTGATGGTACAGATGAGTACAGATAGTTTCCTCTGTCCAGGATGGCCTTCTTTCACAGTGGTGTCCAAGGATGAGTGATAATTAATCTATTATTCTCCAACATACTGTTCATATTTTTCCTCCTTTACACTTCTAATTTTTGCCTGTTAGAAACACCAAATTACTGGCAAATGAACGTGTTTGTATAATTCAATGACATTAGCAATGTGTTGAATGGGGGTTTTGTTTGATTTTTTTTCAAGATGGTGTGGTTGACTCTGGAAAAGTGAAAAGCAACAGCCTGGATGAGAAAGTGCCTGAGTTGGAGTTGGAAACTGAAGAAAAAGGAACAGAGGAAGAATCCACAAGGGAGTCTGATAGCAGCATGTTGGATGTATCATCTGATTATCCAAGAGGTTTGCTACTAAACTTTTAAGAACATTTGTGTTGCGTGCTTGAGAAAGATAGAAAGGTAAAGGGAATGAGTGAAATGTCATTTTCTACACATCTCATAGCTACAGATGCTTTTTCCCATGTATCTGGAGAAAATATTTTCCTAAGGCACTGGAAATCTCTTTCAAATGAGATGCCATTCTGCTCTTACTAGCGTTTCTAGGAATCAGGCTGAAGACTAATCTTGTAAAAACATAGTAAAGGTTTAAAATCACCGCAGAATCGCTATTAATAAAGCTGATTTATTGGATAAGCTGGTTCTCTTGGTTTTAGCAAATATTTTACTGTTCCCATTGACTGATAAGTTGAAAAATCAGGAGGTAAATTTAGGATTAAACAGTCCCCTAAGAAGAATGAAGAAAAAAGTGAAGGAATTTAATGTATCCTGGCTATAGAGCGAATAACTGGTGCTTAAATTTGGTCCACTTGTAGCTGATGTTTTAGTTTTGCCAGACAGTTCATAGTGATGCATGGAAAAACTCCGCAATCAAAATTGATTGTGAAGCAGGTATGTTTATTGTGATTTCAGCTCTATAGAGTTGGGTGCAGCGAGGGTCAGGTACCCTTAAAGGTGCAAACACCCCACGCTGTAGCTTTGGCCTCTTATTTAAAGCAGTAAAACGTACATATTCAAAGGATTGCTCAACCGCCTGGTACATATGGATTAGATTCTCCCGCTCCTGATGTAAATTAGGTCTCCTCCCCCTTGCACATGTGCAGTCTTCTTACAGATCATACAACGTCATGCATCGCATGTCTCATTAACTTGGACTTTTGCCTCCCCTGGGAGGAGAAAGTAATGTTCAACAGTCTATTAAGCAGGCGCAGTTCGGGGGACAGCTAGTCATTATCTTTTTGTATTATGACTCAGGTCCAGTTAAGCGACCTCCTCCCTCGTGCTGTAGAGACAATAGTCTTCTCCTCTTTATCTTGTCCCAAACGATGAAGCGTCAAGTGATAAGACCCTCTGCCTAAGCCTTGCATTCTTCAAGTGATAAAGGGTGCTGGTGAGCAAGGGCGGGACGTAACACTTTGTTTCTTCTGGAACTTTAAGCGACTCAAGGGCAGGGCAGGCAAAAGCATTTTTAGCAAAGTTAACTAATATTCAAACCTGTGGATATTTTTCTACTTTCCCAACTCAGTAGGATGTTCTTGTACTGCTTTGTGCATGACATGCGTTCACTGATGATGCCGAGCAATGAAATCAGGAGTAAATGGAATGTGACTTGATCTTTTTGAATTGTTTTTTCAAATGAAAGTCTTGCCAGTTTGAGGAGTTTGTGTGTCAGCTTTAAAAAGGAAGTAGAAATACTTGGATCTTACTGAAGAGCCATTGCAGGGTTTAATTTTGCAGTAACTCCTCCTACCATGGAAGTGAAAGGACACAAAATATTCCAGTTGGTACTATGGTCCTTCTCCTATAGTGTTTGACATAATGCATAGAAAAATAGCAGTAAAAGAAAAAAAATGTTAACCAAGAATGTTTAACTTCTCTGTATCTCTGCTTTTTAGAGAAACATATTTCAATTCAAAGACATTTTGCTGATCTAGAGAAACTAGCTAACCTGAAAGAAGGTGAGTTTAACGTGGCAGTATCCCAGAACACAGATCTTCATGCTACAGGTATTTACATTTTTGTCTTAGTTTTTGTTTTTAACATGTGACATATATTTGTAACGCTTGAAGACTAAGGGTCTCATAAAAAATAGCTTTATGATTTGTTGTCTTGCTTATTGAATGTTGTACTTCTGGGAATTTAAGGCCTCAGTAATTCTTTTCCTCTTTTTCTCTGCATTGTAGCATTCCTAATTTCGGCACATAGTACCAAAACGTTACTTCTGACAGCTTAGTCATGTTTTTGTTTTACTGCAAATGCTACAATAACAGCGAAACTAATTATTGTCTTTGTAGTGTTTAAATAAATGTGTATTCTCTTTCAGGATGGGTTTTTTCCCCACTCTATACTCGTTGCTGATCCGTATTGCTTTGAGTCTTTTTATGACAGCCTTTTTGTTTTTCTCTGATTACGTGTATCTATTTAGTGCTGGTAGTGGCAGCCCTTACAACTGAAATTAGTTTTCATTCACAGATCAAGACAAGCTTCAGAGTCCACATAGGTTCAGCTTCATACAGCTCTTGCGGCTCAATGATCTTTTAGAGTAGTCACTGATGGAAATAACAGCCTACCTCCATGTCTGTTTAGTTTTACCAACAAATGCACCAAAAACTTCCCTAGAGTGTTTGTTCCATTTTTAATGAGGAGATAGACCATGACTGTCTCATAAGTCTGATACCTGTAGCTGTTGCTTAGCCAAGTTGTACATAAGTGCATGGCAGTGGTAAGAAACCCATAATTCCTTCACCTTTTCTTAGTAGTAATTTTTTCTTCTGCTGTGTATGTAGCATTCTTTTGCCCTGTGTGTTAAGGGACTAACTTGTGTTTGTTACCATCACCTCGTTATTTGACACTTGGTAAATCATTGTCCTCACCACTGGAATTGTCTTACTCCAGAGGAGAGGATTTTAAAGACTAATTCATACCTGTTGATGAGGTGAGTCCTATCTTGTGTGCTGATTGGCTCCTTGCAGGCTAATGGTGGTGTTAATTAAGAGGGGGAGAAGGAAAGCCAACAATTGCTGCAGATGTAGACTTCTCCTTTTTGGTACTACAACCTCTGACAATTAGACCTTGTCTCTGGCTTTGTTGATACTACCTCTGGCTATAAGACCTTTGCTGGATGGAGTTGTAAAACCTCCAACATCTGTGCTGCCTCTGGGCCAGATAAGCAAAATGCTCATCCCCCACCCTTGCTCACTGTCAGGTAAAGGATAGGTGCACAGAAAAGGAACGTTACTGTTCTGCAAGCCTAAGGGAAGAAATTAATACTATAGATGCCTATATTGTGTGGTGCGTTCCAGTATTCATCCTCTACTCTTCTAACATGTAGAAACTTCTCTGCTGAATTCTGCTCGAGAGGTTGGTTGGCAGTCATTCCACAGTCTTAAGGCACAGCAGCAGTTAAAGTGCATGGTTCCTACGTACAGCTCCACAGCGAATGTCTCCTAACAGCTAGATTTTAATTAGGTTAGTACTTCAACACCTTTGTCAGATAATCTTGTCTTCGGGTTTTTTTGTCCTTTAGACAGGATTTCCAAGGAGGGCAATTATTTTAACATAGAGTACATTGTCCTTCTTGCAGCTTTAGATATGAGGAGCTGGTTTAATCTAAAAGCTTGAGGAAGAGGAAGACAGATTCTTATTCTAACCTCTGCAGTATAATGGCAGTTCTTGTTTATTCTATAGTAGAAAGAGGCAATCCATGAATTTGAAGTTTGTGTCTGGCTCAAATAGAATAAAGCCCAGGGCATTCATTGTTACCTCTCATGAACAGTACCTTCATTCTTTTTCCTCGTAGCATGCTTCGCTGTTAACGCAAGTGGTAGCTGCATTTCATGTGTTTCTCAGGCTTGTTGTTTATTTGTATTTTCAGATGAGAAGAAGCCGTGCCCATTGTGTTCTGAGGAGAAGTACAAAGCTTGCTACAGTCATAAACTCCATCGGCACCTTCAGAATTTTCACTGGAAAGTTTCTGTTGAATTTGAAGGTAACAGCAAGTGTATTTGATGAGTAAATACTAGAATAAGTTGTGGACACGTAGGACATGGTTCAGTGTTTCTTCTTTTCAAATTCCTCTTGACTTAAGCATCTTAAGCTCTGAATTTGAACCATATATTGACATCATGAATTTTGACCTGGTATGTAAAATACAAACCTCAAATAGTTCTGTACTCTTGTACATGCCAAAATAGTTACAGTTGTGCATTTTTCTCATCTACAAGAAAAAAAAGAAAAAAATTGCTGGGCATGTCATGAAAATTACTATAAAATTTAAAATATATATATGATGAAAATTGCTTCAGTAAATTGGCAATAATCAGACACACGATCATTTTGGCTCATCATAAAGATTCCGTGGTTTCAGATAAATACTTTTACTATTTATTTACTATTTTACTTTATTAATTTTTTACTATCAGTATTTAGTAGCCTTAGCTGTTTAACAAACTCTGATCTGCTTGAAAGATGCATTAAAATCCCTACAAGATGTTTAAGAGGGAAAAGAAAGTGAGCAGTATGTGTTTTTTTTTCAAACCCAGTTCTTTACAAGAAATAAATGACTGATTAGAAGATAGACAAGATTGAAGTTAAACTAAAAATGATCTGACTGGAGTTCTGGCTTTGTGTATATTAGCAGGAGTCTTGGTTTAGGAGGATTGGGGTGTTTTTTGGGGTGGGTTTTTTTTTGTTTTCTTTAAACTGTGTGAAGTGTTTTATAGGAGTCTTCACACAAGTCTTTTCAGCAGATAACAATAACTTCGTAAGATACTCAGAAATGCTTTTAAAGTTTTATACCTGAATACTCTATGTACCTTCGCAGGGTGCCAGCAGATGTACTAAAATGAGACCATGTCATGTAGACCATTCTGTTTACTTACTGTGCTGTGATGTGACAATGATTTGTTTTCCAGGGTACAGAATGTGCATCTGCTACTTGCCTTGTCGTCCAGTAAAACCAAACCTCACTGGAGACCAGGTAGAAATGCTGAATCACAGCAGTATTTGTTACCTTACAAAGTGGGGGAACTGGGTAGTTTAGGGGAACTTTTGCCGTCTACTTAATGACAAAATATATCTTGCTATCCAGAGTGGGATACCAAAAACTTGTCAGTCCAGAATATAAATATATTAATATAAGCCTCGGGTAGTTGAATGTAGTTGTATCTCTTATTTTAGTGGAGGCTGCCTAGATCATGTAGAACACTGTCACTGTTTGGAGTAAACAGCAGCTTTGTGTTCAAGAGCTGAAGGGTTCACTAGGCCAGGCAATAGATGCTTCTCAGTTCCTTCCCACTGTGCTGAGGAACCAGTGCGCTGGCAGAGCTTAGTTGGCTGTGCTGCTGTGCCATGCTGCTGTGGGTGTGGTCATTCACACTCTCTGTGGCTGTGGGTTCAAAATACTTCAGATTCACTAGAGGTCCCAGGCAGATGAATCCCTCTCATGCCCATGTTCAGGTATAGTTTGTTTCTGCCTTCTGAAACTACTCTATTTTACAGACGTTTTCAAAAATGGGAGCCCATTACCATTGCATCATCTGTTCAGCAACAATCACACGCCGAACCGACATGATAGGTCATATAAATCGTCATGTGAATAAGGGAGAAACTGAATCAAGATTTCTTACAGGTAGGGTACTCACATAAAACATTAATTCTTTTTACACTATGTAGCACATGCTACATAGCACTGTAAGACATGGGTGAGGGACATGAGAAGAATTCCAGCACAGATTTAGCTGTACTAGTGGAAAGTCTGCCAGTAATGTTTCAGAGTTTTTTTTTTCCTCGGAGATGGAGCGGGGTTGTGATTTAGTCTCTGCTTTGGCCAGTAACTCTGTTCTTATTGATGAATAAGTAATACTCCTTTCACAATCAGTCTAATGTAAATACAGGCTTCTGTGTCTCCAGAAGAATGGAGGACATGGCACCCATAAAACAAAACTTGTACAGAGAGTTTCATGCCCCTGCATTTGCTTGTCTGTCTTTGTAATCCAGTCTAGAGTAAACCTTTCTGCAATACGGAAATCCTTTGCTTTTTTATCCAAACTGCATCAGCGTGGCTTCACAGAACAACGTGATGTTTCTTTCAGTCCTGGAGAGTCGTGATTAAGGTGTCAGTAATTCTTTGGTAAAACAGAATCCTACCCAACTTCTTTGAAATTGGACTTTGTTTCTCAACCTGGTTAAACTAGATTGAAAACATTTTAAGTAATTGGAATGCCAAATATTAAACATGTATTTTATTTCCTTTATTTTTTGCAAGTTGTCTACAACTTAAATAATGAGGACATAATTGTTTAGCTGGGCTGTAAAAAAAAAAAAGGGTTTTTTTTCTACGGCACAGACTATTACTGTTGAAAATTGGTCCAATTTCTTTTGTCTCTGTGTAGACGTATGGATTTTACCTAGATACAATAGTGAAGATGATCCTGGTAGCTGTGAGGTTCACTCTTCTTTCTGTTACCAATACGAAGTTTAGGAATAGAGGTTTTTAATGTCTGGGCATCATCTTGCATATCTGAGGAGAGAGAGCAGGACTATTCTGCGCCAGTGTAGACCCCTGTGGGCCCGTTGCGATGTTTGCCCGAGCCAACGCTGTTTTCTGGTTTTAATTACAAATGCAGTGAGCTGGGAGAGTTTGGCACTTTCTGATCTTACCTACCGGAGCAGGGAGTGGAGGCAGTCCGGGACCTTCTTGTCCTGGTGAGCTGGGATGATGAGGCTCTCCCTAACTGCACTTGAAACTGCTGTGGCCGAGGAAACATACGTGAAACTCCTCTGGTCTGGATTGTAGCCCGCTCTAAAAGGTGCCAAGATTGCCAGTTAGGATTTACCACCGCTATGGAAAACTGCTGACCAAAGTCATTTGTCTTGTGAGCCTGTACATACTGATCTCAAGCAAGGCCCTTAGAGCTCTCTGAGACCACAGTGGGCTGTGATCTGATGTCTCCCTCTCAGCTGGGACACCTGTTGGGGTAGATTTTTCAAGGTTCAAGGTAGATTTCACAAGTTAATTCAGATTATCTGCTCATGGTTGCCAATGAAGAAGAAAAGCTTAAAGATCATCTACTGATGGGTGCTGATGAAGAAATTCATAATTAGCTTTTGTGAGCTTTCAGAAATCATGGTGTACCAAAAACTTACTATACTTGACAGAGAAGGAAACATCGTAACCCTGGGGTAACCTCTACGTGTATGTGTGTGTCTGGGATTTGATTTAGGAAACCTTGCTGAACTTTACCTGAGTCACTGTGTTGATTACAACGGTGTTGATTACGGGCTGATTAAGTACTGCTGGAAAATCATATCGCTTGATCTTATGTTTTATCATAATAGTGTTAAAAAAATCTTACCTGGCCGCTCCCTCAGTTATACAGGAGCCATAACGGCACGTTCAATCACTGCCACTGAAATCCCTGTACCAAATTCCTTTAGACAGCAACTATTGACAAGTCTGGGAGTAAGTCTGGATGTAGACTAGACTCTCGTCAGAGAAGTTCAGAGAGCGAGGGGTCTCTTCTGAGCCTCAGCACTCCACAGGAGGGCTTCCCTTGCCCTTTGGCCCCCAGTCCCTGCGTAAAACCAGTCCAGGCTGATGGTAACTCACTTATCCTTTGCCTATTTCTTCCATGTAGTAACAGAGGGACTGTGCCCTGTCATGCTTTTATAAACTGATATTAAGGATCACTTTTGCTAATGACTTTAACGGTGATTCTTTAAGTGATGTAAATCTCTCTTCCATGACACATCTATACCACATTCCTTACCTTTAATGGCATAATATCCCTAACTCTTGCATTCTTTGGAAAGGCATCAATAAAAGACCACAGCCCCATCAGGCAAGAGCCCTGCTAGCCTGACAAGATAATGGCCACAGTGAAAAGTACTACCTGTAGTACTGACCAGAGTCAGTCCTCTTGTGATCTTATAAATCCTGATGCTAGAAGAGAGGCCCATTGGAGCTCCCTGGGATCACAGCAGGCTGTGTCTCAGCGTCTCCCCCTGTGGTGGGACGCCCTCGGGTTCAACTCTGATCATCTGCTGTTAAAGCTGACAAGGGAATTGCTGCCCACTTGTGCTAAGCTGATGAAGGCAGACATGAGAATTCGTGATCTCTAGAAATCCTAGAGATTCCTGGGTACCCGCATTTACTATAATCTGCAGAAATGAAACATCTCGTTCATAGGTTACCCTCTATATAGCTCTATGTGTGTATGTTATTTGTGTTTTTGCTTAATAAGTATTGTAAAATCTTATATCAATGACTATATAACCAATTATTGATCATTAGCTACTTAAGCATTGTTACAGGTGTTAAGATACTTTGAAGTGTTGTTATCTCTTTAAACAGCTGCTATCTCATTAAACTCATACAGGATACACAATATTCTGTTTAAGCACTACACTGAGGTCTCAACACCCAAATCCTCTTCGACATAAACCATTGATCAAGTCTGAGACTGGGAGTAGATCTAACCTCATTCTCTCAAACCTGGTAACTCAACGGGAGGGACACCTTTTATCCCTTCTATTCCCAGTTGCTGTGAAAATCACCATAATGCACTGTACTTACTTTCACACACATACACAAGTATTTTGATCAAATTATTGTTATCAGTTTGCCTTGTAGTGATTATTGTAGTGACTTTGCTCTCAAATCGAACCTCGATTAGTTTCTGTTAAACCCTACCAAAACCATTTGTATTTTGTCAGATAAATCATATTGCTGCTTTGCTTCTGAGTGAGGTGTGTTTCACTCCTTCCACAGCAAGCAGAGCTCTAAGCCAAGACTGCCAAGTGGTTTCATCTAAAGGGGAACCTCTCCCACCCATAACACACTCTTAGAGCTAGAAGAAATTGTTGCCTGCTTTTTTTCCCCTCACATACTTGTTAACTGATCCCTGAGCTAGTTGGATTACAGCATAACCCAGACCTCTTGCTATACGGGAGCAAATTTTCAGTTTGATTTATCGAATTTGCTAATGTTAATCTCAATTCTCAGTACCTCTGCTCTTCCCCCACAATTTCTTTCTTTTAGTTTCTGCTCCCAAGTCTTCTCATGAAGTGCTGAAGGAGTCAGCCACAGACGTTCGGGTTCTTCCCAACTATTCCACACCTCAGAAAACAGATTCTTATTTTAATCCTAAAATGAAACTCAACAGGTAAGAGAACAGGGAGTGGGAGGGTGTACCAGAGGGGTGGCAAGTTTCTTGTGAAAAACAGTCACACGTTTTGAAATGCTGAAAAACTTTTTGTTCATAGGGCAGGGGAAATAGTTTTCCATCCAATAACTCTTAAAAAAAAAAAAACTCTTTAAAAAAAACCTTTTTAAACCCAGGAGCGTTATATGGGAAATAATTATAATTTCTGAGGCAATTAAGTATTTTTCTTTGAGTAGTTTGTGGAGAACAGGATTTGAAAGGAGCACGCTTGAAAACTAACTTTGTGTAGATGTCAGATGTTTTTCTGTTAATCTCTGCAAGATCCTATGGCTAGACACTGCTCGCTCTCCTTTAACTGAACAGCAGCGTACCTATAGCTTACAGTTTTCATATTCGAGCTCTTTTCCTCTTGGGACTCAGAGTCTTTCAAGTGTCTTCTCATTGTTTGCATTAGGAAAGGTGAAGGAAGAATGGATACCTCCCTTTAAGGAGAGTCTGTAGCGTAACAGAAAGGTGTGAGCATTGACACCAGCAGGTGGGACTGCTCTGCTGCTGGTCCTGACCCTTGTGTCCTCAGTGTTGTTTTTATTTGCGCTCCAGGTTTGACAATAGCTCAGCCTCTGGAGAAGGCCACCACGATGTACTTCTGAATGCTAGCTGCTTTTCCCACTGTTAGAGTAACTAGGAAGTTGATTCAGGATCTTACTTTATGAATATCCTACTGTAGACTTAAACATTTAAGGTTAGTTGAGATTTTTGATTTACAATTCTTGTAAAAGATAGAGCTTAGTTTAAGTGTTCTAGTGTTATGTTCAAGGGAAATAAGAAGGAAGGAAAAATGCTTTCTCAGCTTACTACGACCATTCTTTTTTATTTTGAAGGCAATTGATATTCTGTGCACTGGCCGTTCTAGCTAAGGAGCGTACACCGATAGAATGTTTGGATGCTTTTGGTGCCACTGGTAAAGTCAATTTCTTTGATGTTTTGACTAATATCCATTATTACAAAGCTGCAGAAATCAGTAGTAATTAGCATTGCATATTCAAAAAATAATGGGAGGTACACAATAATTTCTCCCTTAAGCAGGCAGTCGGTAGCGTCTGTACCGAAAAACCTCCCAGCCATCAAGAGATTGGCATTAGGCCTTTTAAAAAAGACTGTAAATAGTATTAAATCAAAGTTTAGTGGTCTCCTTAAAATCGATTGCCTTAATGTCCATGAAGTGGCATCTCGCTAAACTTGCATTCACAGAACACTTGTGACTCCGTAGCTGTGGAATTTGGCTGTAAAAAATCAGCCTGTAGTTTAAAAAGAGTGATGAATCCAAGCTTCTTTATCAGAAAAGCCTCTTAATTGATTACTGAAGTTATTACTGTGCTGAACTAGGCCAAACTTCACAAGTGCACCCTGTCCTGCACTTCTGCAATGTAATCCTAGACTTTACTTACCAAAGTCAGCAACAGATACTTGGAGGCAGCCTAAAAATCTTCACAGTCCTGCGCTTGTGTGTGTGTTCTACAGTGGCGTGTCACAGGAGTCCGTCTGCTGTTCAACACTGAGGCGTTAAAACAAGCCAAGGGGCTTTCCTGCAAATAGCAGGTCCAGCCTGCTGCCAAAATCACAGGTCTTTCAGGCTGTGGCCCCAGTTATCATAGAAGGTGCCAAACAGACTGTCCCTTACATACCCCATTGTCACTGTGCTGGGGCAGAAGGTTGCAGACGCATGTTTGCAGGAACATGCATCATGCACTTCTGTATTACAAGCATTTAAAAGGACGGGTTTTTCTCTTGGTGAGTTCGGTGACCCCAAACCCAACTCCTTGCTGTCTCCTGGAGTTACAGTTGTGTCTTCCCTTAGGTATAATGGGATTGCAATGGGCAAAGCACCTCAGCAGCTCTGTGCGAGTTACCATTAATGATTGCAATGAAAATTCTGTGGCAATGATTCGGGAAAACTGCCATTTAAACAAAATGAGGGTGAAACTGAACGCTAAGGAGGAAGACAGTGATGAAGCTCTTGGAGATGGAGAAGAAAGTGCTGACACCATTGAGGTGACAAAAATGGATGCCAACGTTATAATGCATTTGAGATCATTTGATTTCATGTGAGTGGTGAATGTTTCTGTTAATAATTTTCTGGTTTGGTGGTGACACACCCTACACCATTTCCCTTGCAGGGAAGTTGGAATGAAAGACTCCACCAACAGTCAGTTGATATCTTAAACGTAATTCTGT
Source organism: Buceros rhinoceros silvestris (assembly GCF_000710305.1). Lineage (NCBI taxonomy): Eukaryota > Metazoa > Chordata > Aves > Bucerotiformes > Bucerotidae > Buceros > Buceros rhinoceros. The sequence continues at coordinate 30,108 of NW_010400527.1, read as the reverse complement.
TGTCTAGAAATGGTGTGGGAACAGAACTTTAATCTTAAATGTTTTAAAAATTGCTGGGAAAATCCTGACATCCAGAGTGGACTATAAATGTACGTGAAAATTTTAAGTCAGAATTTTAAGGTATTTTATAACTTCATTGTCTGTTCGACAAAGAAATGTTAAATGAGGGGGTTTTTTCTTCAAACTTTCAATGAGTTTAAAATTCATTTGTTTGCATGTTTTTATGTAGGACTTTATTGCATACCCTGTTTAAATCCATATTTAATTAAATTAATCCATTAATTTTCAATTAAAGTAGGCTCATTCTTGCAGGTTGGGTTTATAGACACATACATTCAAAACCTATACGGACATCAAAATAAGTGATTGGTGGGTTTTTTTATTGATTGACATCCAGATCTAAGCAGCAGGTATTCAGGCTGAAAATCACGCTAATTATTTAGTATGTAAACTGGAATGCGTGCCTGGTGAGAGATTTTTGGTTTTAGACATTTCCCTTTGTTCTAAGGCAAATATTTGCAAAACTTGAATTAGTCAGTAGGTCAGGATGCTAAAAAAAGCACTAGCTGGCTTTGTGGTGATGTGTATTTTCCAGCACGGGGCTTCCCTGCCTCGTGCAATTAGGCGCTGAAGTTTTCCAGAGTAATTCATGAGGGGTGTGCTGTAAAATTTAGACCCGTTTCCTCCTTTACTTTTACATATGACAGTAGATTAAGGATATGAACCGGTGTTTTCCTCAGTTGAAAGCTAAACTTTCCAGCATTTGTAGGTCCTCAGTGGTACTTCCTCTCTTTTTAGCCATTTGGACCCCTTCGGAACTTCTGTGAACTATCTGGATTCTGCCTTTAGAAATGTGCGAAATCTTGGCATAGTGTCATTGACGTCCACAGACACCAGTTCTCTGTACGCAAAGGCTCAGCATGTTGCACTGCGGCACTATGGGTGTAATATCGTCAGAACAGAGTACTACAAGGAGCTGGCAGCCAGAATAGTGATCGCTGCTGTGACAAGGTACTGCTAAATCACCTCAGGCTGGAGAAAACTATTAGAAAATAAGCAATAAAAGACTTGACTGCTGCTGTAGGTCATATATGTTCAGTTTCCAGAATTTCCTAATTGTAAAAGCCAGACTTCTTGATACAAAATTAATGTTTCATGTGTGCTGGTGGAATAAGGTAAATTTGAAACTGAAAGACTGGGCAAGGTGACAATACATAAATAGTGTAGTGGTTTGGAAGGATGGGGAGGGATGGTAGTAGAAAAAGTAATTCCCACACTTGACTGTCTACAGACTCCTCTGTTCCTCTGTCAATTTTATTATTTTAGTGCTCTATAGAACACTAAATAGAACTTTGGAAATAATTAATTAACTGCAAACCATTGCAGTTAGACTTGCCTTGGTAGAAAACAATGTTCACTTCAGGGCCTCATGCTTGAGGTTAAAAAGATCTATGGAATTACCAGCTTGTGAAATGAGTAGTTTGCATATAGATATTCTCAGTAAATTCAGTCAGTTAAGTAAATGAAGACATAAAATGTCATCCCTGATGGGGGAGAAAAAAAGACACAGGCAAGGGGATGGGACAACTGCTCAGGAAAGACGGGGTGAAATAAAGCATGCAGAAGTCTTCAAAATGCCGGAGCAGAAATCCTGACCTGAATATGATTAGATTTTACTTCTCCACCTCAGAAACCACACTTCTTCCTCACCACTGTCTCAAATCTTGAGTATCTCTTTCCAGGAAGTGGATGAGCTCAAGGATCTTTCAGCAGGTTCAGGTGCCCAGGGCAGCGTTCATCTGCTGTACAATCTTCAGTACAATGTGGGTTTGTGTTTGTTTTTCTTTCATAGAGCTGCAGCTCGCTGTAACAAAGGCATCGAAGTTTTACTTGCAGTAGCTCTAGAACATTTTGTTCTAGTAGTGGTCAGAGTTTTAAGAGGCCCATCCCTTGCAGATGAGTCGGCAAAGAAAATAAGATACCTCATCCATTGCCAGTGGTGCGAAGAGAGGATTTTTCAGAAAGAGGGTAATATGGTAGAAGGTAAATGGCTTTTCTTTTGTCCTTTCTAGAAGGTCTGGCTCCTGCATCTCCCATTTTGTGCTTGTTTGTTTGCATCCCTTTAGTAAAGTGATAATTCCCTCTACTGTAATGATGAGCGCACTGTGTGAGGTGGAGAAGGAATCCCCTCCAGCTCATTGTGTGAGGCAGAGAAGGTACCGTGCTTTAGGGCAGTAGGTCAGATGAGTTACCTGCATGTATTTTGCTTTAAGTTGACTAGATTTGGTTTCTAGACAGGACACACTCCCAACTAGCTGTAGCTGCTGAAGCTGCCAGGATGCCTAACAGACACATCGATCTGTGGTTTCAGTAAAGCGCATGACGAGTGGTACAATCTTCGCTACTGTTTGTATGGAGCTACCGAGCTCCATACAGCAGCAGCTTGATAGATTTTGGTGTCAGATTGCTTTTCTGCTGTTCCTTTCAGTTACCTTAAAATGTTTAGACTAGGAGCATCGCTTCCCCCTCAGGTGAGGTTGTATCCTGCCTGGCCGTGATCTGCACATCTGGTGGAAATACCTCAGCAGGTGTGGTAGGGAGGTTGTGGACATTCTGGTAGTTCAGCTAATGCTTGATGGTAAATGAAGGCAGCCTCTAGGTCAAAACCCAGCTGGTCACAGGCTGTCTCTACACACAAGTTAGTAAAGGCAGGAGACAAAAATTAAGCTAGGAGGTAGCTATGAGCCACATGTTGCCTTGAATGACTATAAAATCTTGTTTCAAAGTGACGTGTTCACGGGCATCTGACTGCTAACTGGTGGTATCTGTGTCTGCCCTGCCCAAAGTCAAGAGCATGAGCATCCGATGACCTAATTATTAAAAAGATTTTTGTAAATCAGTTACTAAGTTTTAAGTACACGAATGAGTTCACTGGTAAGTACAGTCTTATGGTAGAGATCTTAATGAGTAAATGAATTGTTTACTTAATGCATTAATTGCACAAGTGTAGGAAGGGGAATAATTTCTTTGTTACTTGAAATCTGCCAAGAAACATAGGAAGTTCTTTGTTAACAATTAAAGATCAAATTACCAATTGCTAAATTCTCCTAAGCACTGCTTGGCAGAAGTGAGAACGGTGTCACACTTCTGCTGTTGGTTGCCCTTCAGAACACTTCCACCACAGAAGGACGTTACTTCAGATCTGCCTCATCTCTCCAGTAAAGGAGGTATTGCCGAGTATTTCAAACCAACCCAAATCCCCTTTCTGTGTTGCAGAAAACCCGTATCAGCAGCTGCCTTGCGATTGTCACGGCAGTATGCCGGGGAAGACTGCAGTAATTCTTGGTCCTCTCTGGTAAGTTCAGAAAATGAAGACGTGTGCTTTAATTTCACATTCAGTGCATCTTAGGTCATACGTCCCGCTCAGGAGAACCTGAATGTGTGTTCCTCTGGGAGCCAAATTCTGCAACATTTTATTGCGTGATGCTTGTGGAGAATTTATTTAGTAAATCCTTACATGTGCTGATGGTAGTAAATAATACACCGCTTGGTAGTATTTAGAATTCTGTTTTGTGAGAAACGAGAATAACTCCTTTCATTAATTCTTTCACCTGTTTCAAAGCAGTATTAAAAATGGTTGACAATTGATACTGCCTTTCTTCTGGGGGTTTAATTAATTTCTCATCACAGTAGGGCGAATCAGTGGTGGAAAGAAAATTACTGCAGTTGAGATCTTGATTTTTATCACAACACCAGTGTTACTATCATTGGAGCCAAAGCAACTCAGGTTGCCGAGTTGAGAACATAGCCTGATGCAGCACTTCGGTGTGATGTAACTGCTGACCAATTCGGGTGAGACATTTTTTAGAGCAATTTTTTTTACTGTCATTAAGAAGTCTTAACTTTCCACTTGTCATAGGTCAGGAGCCCTCTTCAACGCTGGATTCCTCAGGAGAATGTACTTGGAGGCTGTCGAGTACAGCTTGGATGAAGCTCAGTCACTTTTGAAGACATTAGTTTGCGAAGCTGAGTGCACAACTTTAAAACATTATTCTAACCATAGTCCTTGTGACGAGAGCAAACAAGGTGAGAAAAGCGGCAGACTGCTCCTGAAGTGTCTGCTCTGTGGTGATGGGGAGAGGTGCTGCTCTCTGATCATTTACTGACAACAGAGCGTACAGAAAAAGGCCAAGAAAACGTTTGTGGCTTTGAATGCAGTGTGGGACTTGTCAGCTCTTGTCAGAGGGTCTTTGGTACTGATATCGTTGTGACAGGTCCTAAACCATGCCAGTGTAAAGCAGCACGGTGTTTTAGGCCCAGCTGGTAACTAACCACCCCTCAGCCACTTGCTCACTCCTCTCCCCACCATGCTTATAGGTCAAGACAAGGACAGGGAGGGCTCACTCAGCAGTTATGGTCATGGGTAAAAACCAGACTCAACCTGGGGAAAAAACTATCAGTTTAATTTGAGCAACGCTGTTTTACCATCAGATGAGAGTAGGATAATGAGAAATACAACTACATCTTAAAAAAAGAAAAACACCTTCCCCCCATCCCTCCCTTCTTCCCAGGCTCAGCTTCACCTCTGATTCTGTACCTTCTCACTCACAGGAGCACAGGCAATGGGTATTGCAGTCAGTTCATCACATGTTTTGTCTGCTGCTCCTTCCTCCTCAGGTGGAAGACTCATCAAACTCTTCCCCCACTCCAGCGTGGGGGACCTCCCACCAGAGACAGTCCTCCATGCACTTCTCCAACGCGAGGCCTTCCTTCGGGCTACAGTGCTTCACAGACTGCTCTGGCATGGGTCCCTTCCACAGGGTGTAGTCCTCCTACTAAATTCTGAATATCCCCTCTAAGTTTGAGTTACTGAGTTAGTAAGAAGAAGTTACTCCTACTTGTGCTTCTTACCACACTTCCTTCTTCAGGCCAGAGGGTGGTATTGTTTGTTTGTGTTTAACCAAGGCATTTTGCCATTTTACTATCTTACTGGCTTTTAATTGTATTCCAGAAGAGTGCGGCGTATATATAAAAACACCAAACACTCCTTCAGAACCCCACCTGGTAGTACATGGTAAGTATATTGGTTTGATGCAGCTCTAGCAGTTTCAAATTCAACTACAGTTGAAGTGATGGCTAAGCCAACCTAAGGGTTCATGGACTTCTTTTATATTTAACAATACTGGTACTAAGGATTTATTTTCCTAGTGAATACTGGGTTTACTTCATCCAGAATCATACTCACTGGTAAAAGCAGAAAGCTTAATATTGCAGAAGCCACCTTGACTGCACTGAAAATGGTATGTTACTAAAGTCAGGCTAGAATTTAACCACAAAATACTGCCTTATAAAAGCAGACACAGAGGTGTAGCTGCTACGCAGCTTTTTCTTGTACTGTCTTTGCCTTCACTGGTGTTTCTCATGGTCTCACTGATTATCACTGATTATTCCCTGGTTTTACTGGCACTTCTTTGTGGTCTCACTGAATATTCCATGGTTTCACTGGCATTTTTTTGTGGTCCAGGAAAAAGAAAAAGTGATGAAGTGATTCGAAATGCCAAGCGACAAAAAGCGGAGAACAGTGCTGAGCATCCTGCGTTTTACTACAACATCCACAGACACAGTATTAAAGGAATGAACATGCCAAAGTAAGGTTTTCATTTAAATTCCAGTCTTACGTTACTATGACAAGAGATATATAACTTGTATTGAATCCAACTTATTAGCATTAACTCCTTTTTAAACGTTTTTTTTTTTTTTTTTTTTTTTTTTTTTTTTTTTTTTTTTTTTTTTTTTTCAGGTTAAATAAGTTTTTAAACTATCTCTCTGAAGCCGGATACAAAGTCAGCAGAACCCATTTCGATCCCACGGGAGTTCGCACGAACGCACCCCTGGCGCAGTTCAAGACTGTTCTGATGAAGTACAGCACTCCCACGTACACGGGGGGGCAGGCAGAGGAGGCCGAGTTCCTGGAAGAGGATAGAGCTGCAGTTGCTGCTGCCATGTTCCTGAAAGACTGTCCTCCTCCTTCTCACTGCGCAGCCGAGTAACGCACATCGCTGCGTTTGCCAGTCGGGATAGTGCAGACGTGCAAGCGTACCCTGTTCAAGTAAGCCGGTACTTCTTACCAAACTGGATTTTGAAACTTTGAGTCACCTCCTCTTCTGATTTGAAAAGACATTTTAGAATTCTTTAGAACTTCCTCCTGACCACAGTGTGTGAGGTCAAGGTGCCGTTGCTGTGAGAAGGTCTCTGGGACACTTCCTTGCTTTTACTTTCACGCCAAGGCACTGTGGCTGTTCCTCAGGCTTTGTTAAAGCCTTATTTCTGGCACAGAACCCAGAAGGGTGGATCGAGCCCAAAGACTTCAGCATTTCTGAATGTGAGGATAATAGGAAGCAGGATATTCCTAAAATAAGTCATTCCTAGGCTGCTATCAAGTTAGAGGGACGTCATGTTAAGATGAGAAAATATCACCGGCTAAAATGTGATCTGCGTTTAAGCAAGCCAGAAAGCCCTGATGGGGTGCACTAACTCCAGACTGCACGTGTCATTTGTGTTCTCTTTTCTTAGCGCTGCCTATGAGCAAGGGCCCAACACAAGTGGGAAGGGAAAGGAATTGTTCCAGGACTGCTACTGAAACACCAGTTTAGAATGAGACCAGTGAGTTGTGTTAGCCACCCCAGGTAGCTGTTAGTTCTGAGGTTATGTTTGGTTGTGTACTGCAAAAAGAAACAGTGACAAGGCACTACAGGGTGAAGTTCTTAGGGAAGTTTTGGTATGGATTGGTCAGTAAGACAATCGTGGCAGTCAAAAAGATCTCTCCTGTTGGTGAGTAGAGATGCTGTAGTTGGTTCTTGTTTACTTAAATACATGGCAGCATTCCAGCCAAATCAGCTTGACTTTGTCCTTCCTTTCCCCCAAACTTTGACTTGAATGAGGAGCAACCCTCATGTTTGAACAGTTTTTCACAGGTTTGGTGTTCAACCTGGCCCCCACTGTTAGGGATTATTACTATTGCTGATCCATCTCTGACACCTCACACTATGATATTGCTTCTCTCATTTGCACTTCACCAGTGATCCAGCAACAAACTCCTTCCTTCAAAAACTTAGTCCTTACAGTTCTTTTCCAAAGACAACTTGGGATCCAGTTGGAAAGATAAATGCAAGAGAAAGAAAAGTTAGTTGAGAACAACCAGGGAACACTAAGTATTTATTGTAAGTGGAGAGAGTGGTGGAAGGCTTTGGTTGCTGATACACTAGTGCTCAAGAGAGCGGTGTGTTAAGGGATAGGACCACTCATAGCATTGGTTAACTGGTTAAGTCCTAGTCTACGCAAGCATTCCCTCTTACTCAGGGTGCATCCTTCTGGTTAGAAGTTGTAATAACTGTAGAGATACCACAAGGAGAGGAACAGAGGAACAGAACTTTCTTTTTTCTAATGAAGTACCTCAACCCAAGTGATACGGTACAGTTATCCCACACTGTTTTCCGTCAAAGCTGCTGAACACACAGTTAAACGCAACCAGCATTGCTGGGTTTACCTCAAGTGCTTCATCCTGTTTCTCAAGCTCTGGGATTTGATTAGAACAGCAGCAGTTAGGGCACATCACTGGAAGAGCTCCTGTCTTCTGTGTGCCTCTATTTCTCATTGAAGGCATATAACACCCAGCACTCAGTTGGTTTCAACAGATTTTATGGGTGCTCAGAGCCAGACTCCACTCAGACCCACCAGTGGAGGTCAGCTGCGCCTCCTCACCCTCACTCTGGACAGCTGCAGACGTGGCAGCACTAACAACCACACCCAAACTGTCCACAGGGTTTCTTTTGTGAATTCTAAGAGGAAGCAGCACCAGGTGGTTGACAACATTCTTAAATTTAATGTCAGTTGAAGAATTTCAGTGTGACTTCAACTGAACCTAGAGCTGTTAGGCTTACCTGTACCTAACACGCTTTATGTACCTAAAAATTAGCATGGCTTTAGTGGGAGGAAGAGGAAAGTCAGTCAGAAAATAAAGTAGTTTGTAGCACTAAAGAGTCACAGTGCAATCAAAGGTTTATTCCAACAACTACATTTATATATAATTAAAGAACATAAATATTCAGTAAATTCACTACAACATGAAAATAAGAGCTTCATATTCTCCCACGCTTTTTAAAGAACTGGGGACAGAGTGACAGACAGCTCCTAGACAGACTGCTCAGCTTCACAAACACCTCTCTCGCATAAGGGACCGAACGTTACCTTAGCTATCACAACAGAAAGGGACGCTGTAACTAACCTAGACATTTCCCCATCACTTTTAAAGCATTTCTAATCACTGCTCCCCCACCCCCAGGTTATATTTAGTGGCCATGCACTACTAGTCTATACAATGCAACATTTCACCAGAAAGTCATGAATAACATAATTCCTTAAAAACTGCCCCCTCTGTCTTCTGGGGCCCAAAAACTTCCATTTCACATCACAGAAAACCAAGTCCTTCCAGGAAGAGAAAGCCGTGTAGGTTCCTTGGAAAAGCCTGTGCAGTGTTCACAGGGATAAAGCTGATGAGAGGAGGCAGGCAGAATGGACACGTATTTACAACTGCTGAGCTTGAAAGACAGAAGCGATGGAAGGGCACTTCCTCCTGTGAGAATCCTCGAACATCTAACACCTACATACCACGTGCCACAAACAGTCTAACCACAGGCATGACAAGCCAGGAGCAGTACCACATGAGTTAAAGTACGTTACTGCTCACATATCAGCAACTTTTTTGCTTCTAGCCTCAGGTGCAGACAGGTGGTGGCTTCATCAGCAAGTCTTGTGGCGAAGGGAATCTCGGGGCACCAGCATTTCCCTTCAGACAGAATGCCCACAGGTAAGCACCCCTGTTAAGTGGCAGCAAGGTCCAGCGCGAGGGGAGAGGGCAACATGCAAGTGAACAGCAGCTACTGGACTTCACACTACAGCCTACTGCCAAGTTTGAAAACTTGAACCTATATTTAAGACACTAAATGGTAAACTTCGTCAAGTACTAAAATTGTCTTCCAAAGTGCTAAGCCACGTTTGTTAAAGCTATGGCAAAAAGAATAGAACCTTCGAGCAGCGTAGGGTGGAAGTGCTCCCTACTCAACCTGAAGCTCACAGCTGGGGTGGCACCAATCCCATAAAGCAAAACACTTCGATGCTGCATTATATCCATGTGCTGGAATTTTGGGGATTTGCTTTTAAAAAACCCAGGTTGTCAGGATAGTTCTTTACAGACCATTCCAATACATTCACAATAAAAATGTTCTTAGAGGGAACAGCAGGGCTGTAAAACTTCCCGATCTTCTTCAGTGAAGCTTGGGAGGATGGGATAACTCTGCCACAGTGGCCAGGCGGGAAGCATCGAGACTGTCAGGCTCTGCACAGGGCAGAGTTACAGGGTTGGGTTGTTTGGGGTAATTTTGACTGAAATACTGGTTAAAAAGCAAATCTCATGAATCTCCCTGCACTGAACTATTAAGCCCAGCAAACAGCAAGGTTTTAAAGTGTCAGTTTTCTCACTACAGCTCTATTTGTTCACAAGGAAATGACTAATAAATCTTTTCCAGGGAATCTGATTCCCTCTTGCTGCAAGACTCTCAATTCTTTACCAGTCTTTTCTAGGGAAATCACAAATTCACCACATCCCTTGGCCTGTTAGAACGGAGTCACTTAGGCAGCCAATGCTCAGTACTCCACAGAGGCTACTGTACCTGGGTCAAACCTATTTGAAATCCAGATTTACCTGGATGAAATTAAGACATTCCAAACCGGAACACTCGTTCAGTTATCATGCAATAGGAACAACAAAGCATGTCAAACACTGGAATGCACTGGAGAAGGTCATTTAGTCTCCCAGGGAAAAATCAAAAACCCAAACCAAAGGCTAAATTAAATACAACCCGGAATACTGCCTAATCATATTAATTACTGGGAGAGCCTGAAGGCATCACATGTATCATCCGTGAGGATAATGGTGCTGCTTTCTTTTAATATTAAAGAAGTCGTAGCTATAAAAAGAGTTAGTCCCATCTCAGTTCTCCAGCACAGCTTATTTATGTTCCTTTGTTGGTGCATAGTACAGTTCCATGGGTTTGTTCACTTTCCAGTACTTCTCACTGACCAGTTCCAAGGAAAACGACCCATTTAATACCTAGAAGAGAACACCAGAAACAGAAATGAAATAAATCTGATGGCTTGCAGGGGTAATGCTGTACACACAGACTGCTGACATCAGAGGAACACACCGACTTAGAGAAGTCAAATAAATAAACCAATAAAACAAGAAGCCTTATTTTATTCAGGAAAATGCCCTTGCTCAAAGTCCAGCCTAACTGCGATGCTGCCTTGTCGTTGAGTCAGTGTATTAAGTTGACAGCCAAAAGGAGGGGTTCCTCCCTGAGTGTACTCAGTAGTTGCTGGCATCCCTGGATTTTCTCCCAAATAATTTATACACCTCCTTTTCTACTGACCAAGCTTTTCTGTATAATTTTCCCACTAAGGAATTGTTCTGCTGCTAAATAAAAAACCTGGTGCTATGAATTTTACCCCTAAGCCAGCTCAGAAGTCCAGCTGAGGGGATTGTAATTGAGTCTGTATGAAAGATGTCCCGCTGCTCGGTTTTACTCTTAGAAGCTGTCCTTACGGTGAACTGCCCATTGGCAGTAGCAATGTAAATGGTGTACTGCTTCTCACTGGCCGTGTCCAGGTTCATCTGGTTGGATTCGCCTTTGCTCCGAAGCTCCTCCAGAGCCAGCCTCACAGCTAGGTACTTGGACAAGTGATCAACGGTGGCATTGCCCGAGGTCTTGATGTATCTGCCACAACAACCACAAAGATAAGCAAAGACATTTGAGTTGCAGGTCAGGGAAAAGGACATCTGGACCACCCCAGATATGAAGCATCAAGTGTGAAAAGGCCTTCAAAGACAGTTCACGCACAATATTAATTGCTTTCATCCAAGATAGGCTGCTCCAAAAGGCCTTTACATCTTTCTGATGCTCCTCCCACCAGCTCTCCTGCTCTTTGTAGGGAGAAAACAGTACTGCCTTGTCATCTGCTTGAAATGAAAAACCCAAAAACGGGTTGTCAAGGGGTTTTGGGAACTACTAACAACTTCTGAGCGAGCACAGATGCAGTCTGAGGTGCCCAGACAGAAAGCCATAAGGTGCGAGAGCCATATACGCAACACTACGCCTCTTTGAAGTGACTCTTCCTCCCTGTCTCAATACCTGCTCTCACTTCAGTTCTTCCTGCAAGAATTAAGTGCTGCAGAGGCTTCTCCCAGAAGCTTAGCTTCCTTTTTGCCTTTCAAACACCCCCCCAGAACTCCCTTGCAATTCCAAACTAGGAAGAAAAAGCTGCCTCAACCTTTTAATATATTTATAGGCACTACAGAGAGATGTCTCATCAGGAGAGAAAGGCAGGAAGAGATCTGAGGAAACTCCACGAGACTGTTCATTGCTGTGATCCAAAATTTGCAGTCTGTGCTTCGACTGGATCATGAAAAAAAAAAATGCCAGGAAAAGCTTTCAGACTACAAATCCTGC
>NW_010400527.1:3058-18448 GCF_000710305.1 Buceros rhinoceros silvestris | reverse complement strand
AACAAAGCTGTTCCGAAAACTGCTGGCACACAAGGGTTGCTCATTCTACTTATAAGATTCTTTGGGAAAGGAGCTGATGTTACACCATTATCCTAGCACCTTCTATGAGCTGCTAAAAACATCTTCATTTCTGATCAAAAGCCCCAAGAAGTGAGAGAGAACAAAAGCACCAGAAAAGAAAAGCAGAATCCATGAAGAGGAACAGAAGACGTTTACCTCGTCTGTGCGCTGTCATCGTTCTCCATGAGGGTTGGATGAGGCCTGAAGACCAATTCGATTTCACTAGCACCATCCATTACGGAGTCTATTGCCACAGTTGTGTTGTTATTGTCCAGTTCTAGCCCTGAATCATCCGATGTTTTGGTCCTCTTGTTACTAGGCCCCGCTTCCTGATTGCTGTGTGTTGAGGCATTGCTGCAGTGAGAGCTGTCACCATTATCTTCTGCTCCACTGCCATTCTCAATCTGCTGTTTCTTGCCCCTCTGTAGCCTGGTCAGAAACGGGTAGAAATAAATGCTGAGCCCCATCCAGAATTCACCCAATGTACAGGCCCACGGCGCTTGTACCACTCCTCCCTCTCCCAGTATCCGTCATGCCAGAGTTAGACATGTGCAAACAGAAGCACTAAACATTTCAGAAATATTTAAAGTTAAAAAAAAAAAGCTTCCTTTCTTATAAAAAAATACTTGTAGACAAGGCTATGGATTTTCCCCTCCTCCTCGAAACACCTTTTAAACAGTTTTAAGACCACATAAAGCCATTTTTATTTTTCAGGCGATTTCAGACCATCCTTTCCACCTAGATGTGAATCTGCAAATGATTAAAAATATAAATCACACCAGGCTTCACCACAACATAAAGACTGGGGCCTCTTTCCCAGCTGGGTTTAAATGCACCCCTAGAATTTCACTGCGTGAATATCACATGTTCCAGCCTTGAGAATTGAGGTGCAGCTACAACCCAAGTTTTGGCATGAGGTGTGTTTATGTGCGTGTAACGGTAAAACATTGGTACAGGATTCCTTGTATTACAGGTTGTTATCCAAGACACAGCGGCCACCATTTGGTAAAGCCAAGCTGAAATCAGGCTGCCGCAGAAGTTGCTGGGAGCAATGCAGAGGTTTCCATTAGGAGACAAAAGGTTAAAAAATATTTCGGCAGACTTCAGCAGAGAGAAGAGGAATCTGAAGCTATTCAGAGAGCGAGGACAGACGGTGCACTTTTAGTGTTAAGGCAAACAAGGTTACACATGCGCAAATAACGTGGATGACGTACCTGTTCATGGCCTGGATCTTTAATCCTTCCTCAATGCTGTGACTGAGAGCTTGCTGGTTGTTGTGCTTGCTGATTCGTGCCAGCACTCGCTCCTGATGAGCTTCATATTCATCCCGGCTCGGATAAATTTTGCTGATGAGAGCATCGAAATTGGGATCTGGTCTCAGTGATCTTTTTGAAACAAGCTTTTTACGACAGGTGGGACATTCTTTGTTGCTGGACATGAACCAAAAGGGAGAAAAGAGTATTAACTCTGTGGCGATCACCTAAGCCCGCCCTAATGCTGCGATTCTTACAGCGCTCACCAAGACTCAGTGCTTAGGGTAAATCTGGAATGGGGCTTCTGTCTTTTGGCAGATCAGGGAGTTTCAGATATTTAAACAAAAATCCCAACATCTCCCTGTTTCTTGCTTTTTTTAAAAGTATGTTTAAGCAAACTGCATTTAGACTGAAGAGGGCAGAAGTTCCATCTAAACTGGTTCTTCCCTTAACCCTCTGGCTGCATTTTCACCTAGAGAAAATGCTTGTCCCAGGGGGAATGGTATTATGGCAGGGTCTTCCTAGCACTCGCTGGACAAAACTGAGTTGAAGGGCACTGTTGTCTAGTTCAAACACTAATTACTGGGGAAACTAAAACAGTCTTGTCCCTTCTATCATTTTGTTCTCATTTAACTAAACTGGCAAGTTGACACGATTTTTTTCCCCATAAGGGGAAGAGGCCTCAAAAGCTGAAACAGCAGCATCTTGAGCTCCTCACAGATTTCTTGTTTCCCTCTTATGTATTTCTGCTAATTACTCATCAGAATTTCCACAGGCACTGCAAATTAATTGTGAGCTCTGAACAGAGATAACTGCCACAATCAGAAATAGATACTCACACCACTGACTGAATTGCTCTTGGTTACCTCAGACTGCTACTGCTTTTAGGAACGTGTGACCTTGTAACTGAAGAACACACGAAATACAAAACTGTTCCACAGCAACTCCCAGGACTTGCAGGATTTCCTTGATGACATTTTCATCTGAAGTGAAATCCCTTTTCTCTGCAATAGCATGTACCCACCCGCTCCTGAGGGCTGTAATGATGCAGTCAGCACAGAAGCGATGCAAACACTCTTTTGTCGTCATGGTGTTTTTTAACATATCCAAACAGATGGGGCACATCAGCTCGCTGTGCAGGCTCCTGGGTGACACCACAATTTCCAAGCCATCAGTGATTGCTTCCTGGCGTAAAATAAAGTCAAAGTTCTTTAAAAAAGAATGCGGTAACTTCCTCACAGAGCTGGCATGTTTTACTATTCTTTTAAAGGGACTCGCGGCAGAAAGACAAAACGAGACACGCACAGAACCACGTCACACGCACACGCTGCCTGAAGGCTGGCTCTTTAGCACACGTTACCTGAGGCGTTCTTTGCAGTTCGTACAAACTGAGCTCCCATGTTTTGCTTAAAGGTTGCGTCCCATTGGTCTGCACAGCTTGAGACATGGCTGGGAAGAAAGAGGGAAACAAGTTGCACGCTCATGTACACTAACACTCACGTAGGGAAGTCCCAGCAGGCTGCCCTGGGAGCGCGGAGTCCCCCGGTCCATACTGACAGAGCGGGCTCTGTGCCAGCAAAGCAGAAGTACAGGGAAACGCTTGTTCATCCACGTACCAGTCTCCACTGTGTTACACACAGATAATCCCACACTCTGTCCCACTCCGGAAAGACTGAGGGAGTCAGTCAGCCATGAACACTTTGCAAATAACCAATTAAGGTTGTTAAACAAAAGTGACACAGAACTGAAGGCCACAAAACTCTGGCTGTGTGGCACGAAAGCTGCAAATGCCCCCTGACGCGGACAACATTCATAAACCAGCCACTTGCACATGGGTCTAGTAGGGTCGACTTCCTCACCACATGGAAGGTCAAAACTGTGCAGCCACACAGGAAACTAACTCGGTGTGTTCTCTGGGAGCAGGCTGTGACGCCTTTTGTTCTTCTCCTGAAAACACACTGCTGGGGTTTGCAACTATGAGTTCAGGGAATACTGAACTATCGAGAAATTTCAGTCGAGAGGTCCTGTTTTCCTGAGTGATCCTGCTGGGCTCCAGAGGATGTGCATCTGATGTGCAATCCCTTGAGGCAGAGGCAGTTCTGAAGTTTCAGAAACCCAAACCATACACCCATTTTATCAGCATTGCGCTCGTTTTTTGTGTCTGTAGTGGTAGAAAGGCACTCCTGGAAATGGACAGGGCTACTAACATCACCTTTTCATTGAAAAAAAAAAAAAAAACCCAAACCAAACCATAAATAAAACAAACATCAAAAGAATGACCATGCAGAGAAACAGCAATGCTTTCCCATCAAAGGTTTAGGATCATTGTAACAGATGAGGCAAAACCACCACTGCAAACAGGTGAAAGAAAGTCAGGTCAAAATGACAGAAGAAAATAGTGTTTCTGAACACAAAATGTTTTCACACTGGAGGAGAGGGGACACTCCTCCCCATCTCTCCAAAAATGCCTGCCTTGAGGCAGGAAAACTTACCCCAGACTGTGTGGTACGTAACCATGCAAGAGGCAGCTGCAGACACCTCTACTAGGTGGAAAAAGCCAAAGCACTTTATTCCTTTCCTTTATCACTTCTCTTAAACCTAGGTTTGTATTTTCAGACCCTTCAAATCAGCAGCCAAATGTAGATTCTACTGGCATCTACCAGGTACATTATAATCCTGTTTCCTGTTCCTCAGGTTCCATATGAAAAGGGTCAAGCTCTCTGGAGAAAAAGGTTCCTTTATAAGCTTTAATTAATTGTGAGGGGAAAGCGAGAGAAGCAGTGCAGCAAAGATTATTATATATACATTTATCCAGGCACAGAGACTGGAGTTTTCCCCCCTTATGAAAAAAGGAAGAGAGAGGATAAAAAAAAAAAGCCTAATGTGAAGTAGCCACATCCACTATTACATCTATTAAGTAACAAGGATCTGAAGAGATGTCAAAAGAAATAATTGGGAGGTGACAGACCATCAACTCCAATTTTTCCCATATCAATATTGTAACCTAAAAATCCTCATCTCCCCATTAAAAGTGACAAGCCATGCCCCCCCAGGGCAGTCTGTCAGCTCCCTGTCTGGCCAAGCCCTGCCCTGTCCCATCAGGACTCTGGGTATTTTATTTAAATTATTCAGAGGTAGGAGTTTAGTGATGGCATTAAGTGATGCATCTCAGCAAAGCAGCAATGTTGAAAAGTGCACTAGTGGCAAAGAAAGGACATAGTATTTCTCCGTGTTCTAACTTCCACTATTAAGGTGGTTCCAGGCACACAGAAGTCAGGTTCTTCAGGTCAGGGGTTTTGTTACACCTTGCTGCCAGTAGTTCTAACAGATGCCCAACATTATTACACTGGGTCTGCACTGGATAGTACCCGTGTGCTTTTAAATCTGACACATTTCTATCACTTCAGCTACAGAAAGGACCACGCGGAGCTGATCGTCAGTCACACCCTTCCGAAGACCTGCTGATGCCAGACTGCAGCAGATGAAGGCAGCTCAGTCCCAGTACATCCAGCCTCTCTTGACAGAAGAGCCTGCTCCCAGCATTATGCAGCTCCATCGCAGTGCAGAGCTCATCTCAGTGGCCCCATAGTAAAGAGATCAGCACACGCACAGGTAGTACCTTGCCTAAACCTGCATGTGGACACTTGCTAATACAGCTGGGCAGCTCTCTGGGTGCCAGGCTGTCAGGAAACCTGTCAATGCGGAGGAACAGGTATTAATGATATCACTGATACTGCAGCCTCTCCTACAAGCCTGAGGCTACAATGCAGACGACATGGTACAAGTGTCATGGTAAATAATTGACCAGCTTCGAGGCTTCTAATGGGAGATGCTGAGTGCTTCATTCTCACCTTAAGGTCTGTGGTGACAGCACTTGCAAATTTTAAGAGGAAAACCCTGCCCTTAAAGCTAGCTGAAAGCAGGAGAGATCCACATAGTCTACTTTACTGCTAGCAAACACCTCCTCTTCCTCTGGTGTGTGCAAAGTCAAAATCTGAGGAATACTGGAAACACTGTCAATTCAAATGTGCTAAATAGCCCGCCTGCCCCCCCCAAAATAATCAACAACAATTTTAAAAATCATATTACATCACATGGAGTTTGTAATCTACTTGATGATCAATAAATAAGCCTCCTCCTACAATTTCCAGATCCATATTGGGCCTGAAAAACACATGTGAATGAGGCTTGACTCCTCATCCTTATGATACCGCTAGATATCAGATTGCTGAAATACGACAGCAACATCAACAGCTGGCAGTAGTACCAAAGATCAAACTCCACAATCAAGAGAGGCATTTTCACCTAAAATGGCATTGGGTAGCCACCAAGTAACAACCAGCAGTTCTCAAAAATCACAACCAGTAAACCATCTCTGTAGCTGTTCTCGTCAGTGACTGACCTTCTCCATTCATGTGAGGAACAGAGGTAGGAAACATCTCTACAGTTACCCGACTCTCAAGCAGGAGTGGATCACCCCGACTCCTTGCTCTCAGAAGTAACAGCAGAGTTAGGCAGCTCTGCAGACATCTGCTTTAAGCAAGCAAACACTCTTTACAAGAGTCACTTTCAAAGCACAGTTAGGGTGTCATTTAATCTGCTGGTCTCCAGTAGAAAAATCCCTGATGAGCAAGACACGACCGGACTGGACTCCACCATGCTCTCTGCTCTTGTGCTGGCTGTGGAGCCCAGTTGCCGCAGACAGCCCACCTCCAGCTCTCCTTGCCTGGCACAAAAGTGAATCTGACAGAAGGGCTTTTTTCTAGCTCAGTCCCTCCAACAGCAACACAGAGATTAACCCTTAGCTCAGTGTCCTCTTGGGACAGTCCACTGCTACTAGATTTGAAGCAGGCATCTGCTAAAAGAAATCCTGGGTGGAGCAGGCTAGACTAGCTGATCCTATCTAAAGCTACGGAATTAGGAGAAGTCTTTCATGAGCCAAAGAAAGACTCCCCCACCCCACCCCAATGCTGACACTTTGTTCAGAGTGAAAAATGCAAAATGGAAAGTTTCTAGACAGAAGGTACCACAGACTTTTAATTACACTACTAGCAAGGGGAGAGAAGATACAGAATAAATACAAAACCTCGTATTTATTCTTCAGCCTGTAGGCAGATCAAACATCTTTCTGTCGGAGCCACTAACAAGTACTAGCTGTTGTGATTTATGCTATGGCTGGTCATTAGAAAAACAACAACCCCTAACTGATATTCTAAGGACACCTGCAATGCTTCAGACTGACTCAGTCTTAAAGCACAGTGGAACTCTTCAGCACAAACTCCGTAATTACAAGGTACACACATCTGTCACTATCCAAGCAAGAGCTGACTGATATGACCAAAGGAACACCTGACAAATCTGAGAACCAGAAACATGATGAATCTCTTTGGGCTTGATTTTTTTTGTCACTTTCCAGTTCCAAACAGCAGCTGAAAAAAGGGGAACAAGTTAATGTTTAATACTGAGGCAGGAAACTTGTCTAGTTTCTTCACGATTTTTATAGAAAAAAACTGGAAGACGAAACAGGGAGATTGCTAAAGATTACCAGAACATGTAAATTCTGCTTTACTGGTACCCAGGATGTTCCTCAGTTCTCCACATTGTCAGAGCACTAAAAGAGAACAAAACCCACCTGTCCTGTCCTTAGGGAGCTTCAGAACCTTTTGATCAACTTTCTATAACCAAACTTTATCTGCAAGTTGGCTGGGTCCCTGACTAGAGCTGGGAGCTGAGCCTGCCGGCTCCAGTACAAAGCACATCTCCTCATCTGAAAGACTGGCTGCTATTTAAGCCTCATTTTCTTGGAAATCAGGGCTTATGCAATCTCACTCCTTGTCCTCCTCCATTTGGAGACTATTTTCCAAAACAAATTTGAAGACAAATGGCTGGGGCTTAGACACATGACAACAACAAAAGACTTGTTCCTGAAGCGCTAGGGAACAGGCAGACAGTTATAAGAAAAAATAAGAGTATGAAAGAGCCCCTCAGAAAAGCCCCTCTGACCTCCCTGCTTAATAACACAGGAATTTATGCCAGAGAGTCCTTCCAAAGTGCTCGGAACAGACCTCCAGCAGAGCAACATCCACATTTGTCACACATCATATTCACTTTACAAGCTCTTATACTGGAATACACTGAATTATTTCTTCAAGTGAGTCACAGGAAGTTGGGCATTGGGCAGCCCATTCCTGAAACCGCCCAGTAAAAATAAAATCCAACTGGCAAGGAGTACTCCGGAGCACTCAGCACTGCAGGCAGGCAGGCTGTTCAGGCACTGCCCCTGCTCTTCCCTACTGTACGTTTTTTGGGTACAGTTTACTACCCTTAGATTCACCAATGTATAATCGCTCCTTAGTCTTATTTCTCAAAACGTTGTCATTTTAAGACTTCCTTAGCTCAAGCTTGGAACTAATCTTGATGGTGGTCCTGCTTTAACCAGAGAGTGGGGGACTTTTTACTGGATGCCATCAGAGATTCCTCACAAAACCCGAATTACCCTCCAAAACACTTTGCAGTGCCTATTTTAGCCCAGGCAAAGACTAAAGAGCAACTGGTCACGTGGTTGCATTAGCACACCCCGAGAGCGAAGAAAAGGTGAGATGGTACCAAGCAGCTGGAACAGATAATCCCCAAACCCATCTCAGGTGTGGCAGTAACATTACCAGCTGCTATTTCATTCAGAACAGCATACTGATCTCCCACCCTTTCATGAAAAAAAAAAAAACAAACAAACCACTTTTGAGGAAAAAATTTTGCATCAGGTCCTGTAAAAAAAAAAGCACACATTTTTACACCGTATTAAATCCTTAGAAATCAACTGATTTTTGTACCAAGCTTTAAAAGGTCAATATTTAGACTTAAAACAGCAAGAGTTCGAGCTCTGTTTGGTATGCCAAGTTCAACAGCACCTCCAACCCTTTTAATTTTTTTTTCCTAAGGATTAGTTCTCTTAAAAACAGGTATCATAGAGCAGTCACTTGGACACTTAATGGGATTAGAGTTTTACAGTTTACTCTCCCTGATGCTGCTGCACGTTTTGACAACGTATTGAATTCAATCATCCACTTCCATTTATTCAGTTAAACCATTCTAAAATTTAAGTTTTTTCTGCTTTTACTTTCTGGCTAAGAACTTGATTTGGAAAAAAAAAAAAAACACAACCGCAAAACATTTTTGGATAGACACTGTTTGAAGGAATTAATCCTCACTGCAGTTCACTGGCAGCTCAGACTGCTTTCAGTCCAGCTGTAATCGAGGACAACCAGCGCTAGATTACAATCTAGTACTGTTAGTGTTCACTCTTCTCTCAAGTTTTTTTCACCTCTGGATCTCAAAACCCTGGGAGACAGCCAAATCAGGTTCTGGCCTGGAGCTCATTTTGTTCCCAGCTCTGAAATTAACTGCTCGCTGATCCTGAACAAGTGTGTCACTACCTTTGTCTGTGCCTCCCCTTCTGCTTCTGCCTGTTCACTCATACTGTCACTGCTCCTCAGACTGTTTCCCGGTCGGTTAATATTGCACTCACTAGAATTATATACCAATCCCAAAAGGGGATAAGTTCAGGAGAGGAATGTCTTACTGAAGTGGTCTGAGTTCATTCTGCTATTGGTTCTTGTCCTCCCAATATCAAATTTAATGTCACAATGTCCTTACTGGGAAGATTTTCACTTCTTTATATTCGCAAATCAAATTCAATGCTGTAGCAGCCACGTGTACAGTCATCTTCTCTCAACACAAGCAGTTGTGATCTGCGCTAACAGATTCAAGCTCATTGATTCATGTTCAGCACTGCAATCGAAACACAGCAACTCTGTAGTGCAGCTCACCTCCAGCGTGAAAGGCTTGAGTTGTCAGTCTCATGGACATCTAAGAGAGACACAATTTGGCATCCATCATAATCTCTTACAGTCATTAAAAACTCATGTACAATGTTTAGGAACTTATGCTGGGGATTCATACCATGAGCCAGACATAAAGCAACACTTACATAAGCTCGCAAAATCAAAATGAGAAAGTATTTGCCATGACGAAAGGCATACGGACAGAGTAAACTGGGAGATGTCCAGCAGTACGTATACTAAAGTTCAGCTAATGCTATACTGAAAGCATAAAGCCACAGCAAGAGGTCACTTTCAGAGAGGCTGTGGGACATCCACTTATGGCGACAGCCACATTCCACTGGATGTGGTCATGAACAACCTGATCTCACCGCCCCTGCTTTTACCAGGAGGTTGTATTAGATGATCTCTGGAAGTCTCTTCCAGCTCCAGTTACTCTTAACTATGGGGTTACCTCACTAGCGGACACATTTATACTCAGGTTTAGGAAGTGACATGGCCAGGAAAAGCCAAAGGCAACTAACCCTAATCAGCCAATAAAGCATTGCCATAATAAATGCTGAACGGGACCTTCTACTCCACACACTTTTTCCAATCCACGTGGTTGAATATCCTCTTCACCCATGACAGAAACATCAGAAGGCTCGCTTGGGACTACAGTGACCACTAGCTTTGTATAAAGTGGAATCCATTCATCTGAACTGTGTGAAAGCAGCAACAAGGGAATTGGGCCTTCAGATACCCACAGTGTTGTACAGAATATCCAGCAAGCCTGCTCGAGATGGGAGTTTCCTCCATAAACACGACAGTAAAAGAACACTGTCCTTAAATACCTCCTGAGAACTTGTGGAATCAGCAGTAAAATTCACAACAAGGTATTTTTGTCTAAACTGGAAAATTAACAAATAAGCCCCAAAACACCACACAAGTGTTTTCCAAGAATTCAGTTTTTCTCTCCTCTATGGAGAGCAGCGAGCAAAAATGCCTGGAGCACCTACTGAAAACAGGCCTCTGGAGAGCTGGAGGTACCTGCACAAACTTAACCTCTGCAGCTGCCAGAGTAGAGCTGTACGTGGTGACGGACTGGGAGACAATCTGCAAACTCAGGAGGATCAGACACAGACCACAAAACAAATGTTACTGAGTTAACGGTTTCAGCTGCTAGCACAGCACACCTAAAAGTACATTCGTGGGCTAATCTCAAAATTATTTCCAAACACTTCATTTTGTACATATTAACCAGAGATCTATCATCTGCAAAGCACAACCAAAGCCAATTAAAAGACTATTAAAGATGCCAAATCAATACAAACTATGAAGCTGAAACTTCAAATAGCAGTGACATGCTCCAGAAGTCCAATCTGATAACGAGCAGTGAGTATTCTCACCCTGCTTTCCACCCTGACGATGTATTGGTGTGCAAACAAACACATCCTTGGACTATATCTGTGGAATAGAAACACTGACTTAGGAAAAAAAAATGAGAGAGAAGCGACATAGTTACAGCTCTTTGTTAAGATACTCCATGAATTAAATAAAATGGGCACAGCAGTAACTCCAGGGGCAACAGTGTTGCTGGGAAATAAGAAAGGAATCAAATTCTTGCCAGGGCATCATCCCTGGACCTTGGTAGTGCATATTTAAAACCATCTGCAACATTACAACCTTAACCATAACATTTACTCCACTCAAACTCCTCAGGAATGTCAGCACAGGCCCCCCGCTGTTCCTCCCCAAACCCCACAAGGAAAGGCAGTGTCACCCCTAGGTCCCCCGCCATCACCCACCACCTCCAGAGCACTGCCAGAAACCTCCACTCTGCCAGCTCACTCCAAGCCTACTGCAAGAGGAAAGAGCATGGCAACCCAGAGAGTACCCCCCGCTACCTCCACCACAGATTCCACTGCTGCCCTCACACTCTTCCCTGAGCAACTGAGTAACAGCGCAGAGACCCAACCTATGACTGCCCAAAAGCCGACGTAGCTTTACCTTAGGAAAGCTGTTAGCCACGAAGCACTCTCATAATAAAGTATCCTCTCTCCTGTTTTCCCAGGTCCATTTTTAAGGGGTTCTCGTTTTTGTTCTCAAGGGGCAAACCCCCAAACCTGGTTTTGAGCTAAACAATACAACCAGAAACTAAGTCTAAATAAAGATGTATGAAAACAAAGAATGGCTGTGACTAACCTGAGGCCACACATTACCACTGATACTGTATATGAATGTGAGCAATCTGACCACAGTGGGCACTACAACTGATGCTTGGTGTGATGAAACACCTTAAAGCAAATTGACCCTTACACTACTTTAAGGCTTTCCAGTTTCAGCCGCACTTGAAGGACAGCATGATGATCACTGAGCCAACAGGGACAATGTGATAACCAGCCTGGCAATCCCATTTTAACCACGTTTACACCCGGTTCCTTGCCACCCCGTTTTCCTTCTTTATTTACAGAGGTAAATTAAGACATTAATGTTCCAGTGCTTTGTTTGAGTATATCAGTGGAGCCTCACTATGGCTGAGAAAACAATTTATTTAGCTATAATAAAACCAGAAAATTAATATTAAAATGAAACACAAACCTTAACTTTCTGCTGAGGACATTCAGCTCCCCATTCGATAACTCTAATTAGACCGACACAATGAAGAAGTTACTAATACAACAGAACGATTTGTACATGCAGGAGTGTGAGACGGTCCCTGTGCTCATGGTTCTGCCAAGTTCTACATTTAAAATACAAAACCGGCCTGTTCTGTATGAAAAAATGGCATATTGGCCTTTTCTTTACAGCACTGTCTCACCAGAATGAATGTTAGGAGAAGTTGGAAGTTCAAGCATTTCTACTTGAAAGCACATAATCTTTAACACAGTTTGTCAGATTTGCTCATTTGCCAGTTAAAATTGAGCCTAGATTTCTCCAAATGTGAAGCTCATTGCAAATCCACTGTAAAGGTCACCCTAGAAAGATTTGTACTTTTTATTCTCATCCCACCACTTTCAATAACAAAGCTGTTCACATAGGAGATACTTGACTACATGAGGAGGTACCTTATGGCACTCAACAGTGGAAGTACATAAAAATTAGGGAAGCTGTGTTCATTTTCAAAGCCGGTATTATAAAGCTCTGCATTTTCAGATGGTCAAAATGAGAAAGCTTGTCAGTCTATAAAGAGCAGTTAACAAAGAGACTACCTCATGTCTGCCCTAGAGCACTACCAGCCTGAAGAAAAAAAAGTTTAAAAAAGTTGTATAATTCAAGACCAAAGACTTAAAAGTGTTCCGAGGCAGCCAATAAAACTGAGGAATGCAGAGAAATCTGAGGCACTGGTGCAGTTTAACAGCCTTGACAGCTGGGAATGCTACTGACCTTCTCCCAACAATCACTCTAGTTCTGAGAGTTTGGTTTTCCTGACTAGTCCCAAACTCCTATTTCCCCAGAACCTGCCCCATAAACTTAATAGGTATTTCTCTCCAGTGAAACCCCTTCCTTGAAAACCAAGTACCACCACCTAAAGCTGTGATTGGGAAATGTCTAGCAGGCTACTGGACAGATGGCTTCTGGCAGAGGGGAAAATAATAATACTGGTGTTTCTGAAACACCGGAGCTTGCTAACCCTTAGTCTTGTACAGTACCTTCACTGTATTTACTCTGCTATGGAAGAAAGTGTTTGGCCTGGCACCTTAAGACATGGGATCTTTCTGTTAATGGCTATTCACAATTTACTGGACCTGAAAAGAAGTGATCCGTGGAGTATGGCAACATTTCCAATCTGGCCACCAAACTGCTCAGCCTGACCTTCAGAAACATTTGTGCCCTGAGCTCACACAGACCATCTGCTATACACCTGGGGGAGAATTCAATAAGTCTAACACTAACAGAAGCGACCAAAGAGACATAATCCTTCTGTTTGAGAAGTCAAGAGCATTAAAGTGAAAAAAGTTCCAAATTAAACTTCTGATTGTACTCAAGGCTGTTTTATCACAGTGTGAGGAAGTCACCTACTTTTGGACATGACAGAAGTATATGATTTTAAGTTGGTGCTTCTCTGTATATTCACAGCAGTGAAGTATATAACAGTGTATAAGCACTATACGTCCACGTACATTGCTCTTTCATAACTGATGCTCAAATTTGAGTTATTCTAATGAGTTCTGTATCCCCTGCTAGAGGCATCAGTGGCCTTTTCACATGGCCTCCTGGATCACTCCATTAGTGTTGATAAACTCTGTCCTTGGTGTTCAAAACAGAATGCTTTGGGTGGGAAGGAACCTCTAAAGACCATCTAGTCCAACCCCCCTGCAGAGAGCAGGGACATCTGCAACTAGAGCAGGTTGCTCAGAGCCCCAAGGTCCTACCTGACCTGGAATGGTGCCAGGGATGGGGCTTCTACCGCCTCTTGGGGCAACCTGGGCCAGGGTCTCCCCACCCACATTGCAAAAAATTTGTTCTTTCTCTCTGGTTCAAATCTCCCTCTGAGTTTAACCCATCAGCCGTTATCCTATCACAAAAGCCTCTGCTGAAAGTCCCCCCCCATCTTTCTTACAGGCCCCTTTAAGTACTGAAAGGCCACACTAAGGTCTCCCCAGAGCCTTCTCTTCTCCAAGCTGGACAACCCCAGCTCTCTTCCCTCTCCTCACAGCAGAGGGGTTCCAGCCCTTGCATCATTTCTGTGGCTTCCTCTGGATCCACTCCAACAGGTCCATGTCTCTGCTGCACTGAGGAGCCCAGAGCTTCTTACTTACAGTTCTGTATCATACCCTGCCAGACACCTCAGCTACAAAAACTGGAATACACAAAATTATCCAACTATTTCCAGAGAGCTCTCTCTGTATCATCTTAGATGCCTCCAGGTAGTCCAGAATTCACTCATCTTCCTCTAGCTGTCATATCTGCATATGCTCAAACTCATCACACTCTAAAACCAGACTATTCCTAAAAAAAAATCCAGACTTTTTAGTTTATCTCAGACTAATTAAGCAGAAAACTTGTCAGGTTTTGGTACAAAAAACCCAAACAAACATTGCCCACTGTTCTAATTCAACAGGTAGTATGATTATTATAATAATTAAAGCTAAAATATCCTGGTCCTTGCCCTTTCACACCACCTATATCTTGTCCAAAGTGAGTACTAAAATACGATGCAGAAACACCTTCTGCCAGGGGTGAGAACAAAACTGTTAGAGGAACTTTTCACTCGGCACATGGGCCAGCAAATCAGACAAGCACTTGACCCAAAATGTGCCAAAGATTTTTGCCAACAATTCGTATAGAAAGGAAAACAGCTGTTACCAGGGCATCATTTAGCCCTGTGAAGGAACAATACAAAGGAGAACTCGGGGGAGGGCGGGGAGTGAGCCGAATTGCCATTTTCTCTGTTGGTTGTTACATTTTACACAGTTTCTCATTTTACGAAGCATGCTGCTGTAGCTTCATGAAGTTCTTAAGCTCTTAAACCGACCTTAGACTTCGGAATGAATAACCAACTGTGAAGGAGAAAAGCAAAAACGCCTTTCCAAAATCCTGCTAAAACTCATTTCAGCGCTGGATCAGATCAGCATGGGGGGGATAAAGGACTCAAAACTTCTGGGATTGAACAAAAGTAAGCTTTCAAACTCCAGAAAAGCTGAACCTGCCACAGTAACTAAACACATCCAAACAGGTCAGGAACGATGCACGTTGCCTTGGGATGGTTTTAATCAGCTGCTGAAAGTGAGAACCGGCCACTTCAATCAATAAAGGTTAAGTGTGATTGTTCCGCTACTCCTTGCACTCCACAAATGGTGTTACCAATTCGGCAGCAACACAGTCCTGGCAGCAACACTGTGCTGGCAGAAATCACCTCTACAGCTACACTTACACCAGGGGAAAAACCCAACACGGAGCTGTGTTTTACCCGACAGCTCATCCCACTTTTGGTGGTGATAATGAAACACACTGATTCAATCTCACCTTCGGGACTTGGCAGTTTTAATACAGCACTCTGCGCACCCAGGTAAGGAACTCCAGCCAGAGGTACGTGTGGTCAAAGCTTCCTGACAGCTGTGATGGTGTCAGGCACTAATGGCATCAAAACCTGCATTCTGCGCCACTGCAAACATGATGGTAAGTTCGTCAGGACCTTAATAAATGGGACCTACAGACCTGATACATTGCTTCTGTAGTTCATTCATGGGAGTACTCGGCAGGGCTGTGTCTCCTGCTACCCACGCTGCACTGAGGAGGCTGCCCCAGCCCTTGGA
>NW_010400527.1:0-3031 GCF_000710305.1 Buceros rhinoceros silvestris | reverse complement strand
AGGGGAGTGCTGGGCGGGGCTGTGTCCCCTGCTCCCCACGCTGCACTGAGGAGGCTGCCCCAGCCATTGGATCCTGGTTCTGAGCCCAGGGTGGACCAGCTCGCTTGCCACCCAGTCACCAAAACCATGTAAAACTGAAGGCCATGTTGAAATGGCCACGCTTACACTCTGAACTGCAACACTTTACGAGCAAATGCAAATCAGGCAACCAGCATGGGTTTATTTTTCATTTCACCAGCAGAAAACATGAAAGCCTCCTCATCAGCTTCTTGGACTGCTCATCAGCTTTGGCTGCTTTGCTAATGTGCCACAGGTTTCAAGCTCAAACCAAATATCCTGTAAATTGAGTATACTGCTCTCCCGGGGTCACTGGGATCACAAGTGAGCCACTTCGTTATGCTTCTCTTCAGCGTATAACATACCTACTATCCATCACATTTAATAATACAAACGGCAGCAAGCAGTCATAGTCTAATGAGTTGATACTGTGAGGGAAATTCTGAGAATATTGGATCAGAAATGCTAGTGCTTTTCAGTTTTTCCAGAGCCATAGTATATACCCACAAAAATTTCTCAGCCTCTTACACTATTAAGACACCTAACTACATAGAAAATAATAATTTTCTTAATGAGAACAAAAGATGGCTTGTTATTAATGAACAGAAAATAAAGTCCCCCACATCACTTGAGACAAAAAAAAAAAGACTCAAGTCATCTTACCTACGACTGACTTAATGGCCACTATAAATATATAGAAACAAAATTGTGAATTTGACAACACGGCAGCTTTCATCTGAGGCTGGGTGACAGCAGACAATTTGTGTTTTAAGGATTCGCTCTCAAATAAAACTGTACATTTGGTAAACAGGAACAATACTCCCAGTTTAAACCCAGTAATCATCCCAAACAGTTTAATGTTAGCCCTGAGTGGTGAAGAGTAAAGAGCAGATTAGATTTTTAATTAGTTAGCACAATGCTGCTGCTGACTCCCGGCTGTTCGCAAGGGAGCTCTGCGATCCAGGAGCGGGGGAAGGTAGGCAGACATAATTCCTAAAATATTTCTCCACTGCAACAAGTCTCAGCAGCTCCATAATACCAAACGATGCTCATTCCTCAGAAAAATAAGAATTTGAGGTCAGCTTCAAAGGCCAGTTATTTTCATCAACAAGCAGAATGAAGCTGACTCTCAACAACATCCCTTCTCAAACCTCTTTCTGTCTGCATCATTACTAAACTGCTGATCAATTCAGTAAAAAATAGGCAAAGGGCAGTTAGGCCAAAAAAAAAGTGGAAGGAACCTCATTACTCTGATACTTCTTTTGTGAATGTTCTCAGGACGGATACTTCAGCACGAGCAGATACAGTGCTGCTTTTAAGAAAAAAAACAACTGAGCAGTTGCAGATACAGGTCTCATTTTTGGAAGCTCTTTTTTCCCCTTGCCTTTTTCCCCCCACTGCACTCTTTTATTAAGCAAGAGATAGCGCGCTGAAGAAATTCACGTATCCCAACATCTATGTCACATCTAAGACTGCTGATGGCTTTCCTACACAT
Source organism: Buceros rhinoceros silvestris (assembly GCF_000710305.1). Classification (NCBI taxonomy): domain Eukaryota; kingdom Metazoa; phylum Chordata; class Aves; order Bucerotiformes; family Bucerotidae; genus Buceros; species Buceros rhinoceros. The sequence continues at coordinate 1,479 of NW_010400527.1, read as the reverse complement.
GCCAACCATATTTTTATTTAATGATAACACAGCCCCAAAAATGTCAGAATTCTGCTTTAATCACCCGAGATGCCCAACCAAGTCTTTATACTCAACATCTGATCATGCATCACTCTTCAAATACAAAGGGTCATTGTTAAGGGACCCCCATGCAATTCATTTCACTGCATATTATTTCATTGCACGTTACTTCGACTCAGACATGACAGGCGGTGCTTTTCTTGGCTGCAGTAGGGCTGGTGTTTCAAAGCTTTGAAGCCAAAGGTCAACATTTTTAGCCACTGAAGAAGCTATAAAATTCCTCCAATGCAAAATCCATGTCCCACTATTATTATGAAGCTGAATGCAGGAATTAATAAAGCATTTATTAAGCACCGTAAATGATAATTCACAGGGTCAATAAGGTCTAAAAGATGTTCTAAACTTATTTAAGTGTCATCACAGAGTCAGATCCCAACGCAAAACTACCTGACACTGCAGCTCAGGCCACCATCTGTCCAGGGAAAATTCCTCCCATGTCCAAACAACCACCAAAGCTAAACCTTTACGCAATTTGGTCGACTAATGGAAAATAACCTGCTTATCGATACCCGCTGCTTTCAAAGGGAGCGCCCCTGTCTTTCCTGACAGACTGAATGCCAGTTTGGAGCTTGACATGATGTATAAAAAAGTCAAATTATCTCATTACAAAAGTTTTTAATGGAAACATGGATGAATATAAATGAGAGTACCTCTGCAGGGAACTCCTGTGACAAATCAAGTTCTTTGTCACTGAATGAATGACATATTTGATTAAAGAATTTTCCCCAAGCAAAAATAATTTCACCTGCACACCAGTCCTTTTTTTTTTTCAAATGAAATTTCCTTCAATCCTTAAAAGCCTGCATGCAATGCAGTTATTGCACAGAGCTATAACCACTGACAAAACAGGAGTGGATTAGGGTTTATCATAGTGGAAATCGTCTTTCTCCGCTAGCTGTCCTCTGGCTTTCTACGGGATTAGGCCCTTGGTCCAATTATTTTCCATAGAAGAGGGTCTGCAAAACAAATTGCTTAACAAAAATCCCAAGAAGCAGCAGCAGCACGGAGTGTTCATTTCATATATACACTACGCCATGGGGCAGGTCCAAGGCAGGCAAATGATTTTGAAGAGCCAGCCACCACAGAGTATAAAAGTTGGTAAGAGAAAGGTGCTAAATTCATATCAGAAACAGTAAGAGAGAGCGTGAAGGGAGGAGACACATCTCCAGCTCCCGACACAGTGTCCTTCTCCTGATGCCCTGCTGGAAATGATAACATTTCCACCAGAGCAGTCAAGTCGCTCCCAGTACCAGTTTATCAGCATCACATCTTGCAAATACTGTTCAGCTGGTGATGCGCACGGGCTTTAGGAGAAACAAAAGACGGGGAATGCAGAGCAATAAATCTTACTGAATATTGTATTTTAAGCAGGGGCACTTTATTAAAACAACAATAACG
>NW_010400526.1:80245-81710 GCF_000710305.1 Buceros rhinoceros silvestris | reverse complement strand
TATTAATATTAAAAAATAAATATTAAACATTATAAATATTAAACAATAGTGAAAATCATCCAGGAGTCAGGATGAGATACAGATAGAAATTTCTAAATTACTTGGTTTGTATCATTATGGAATGTCAAGAAAAAACAGGCAGAAGAGCACCATATAGTCAGACCTGGGATAAGGACTACAGCACACCCCTTACTTTCATGTGGTGTCAAACACTCATATTTAAGTACACTAAAAGTATTAGTTACCATTTCTCCTAGCCATGTCCATTTCTCATCACTTGCAACAGAGAGCAAAATAACAAAATCCACTGCACCACTTCAAGATAGAAATTACATGTGTAAATATACTTTTCCATAAATGACTCCTAGCATGTGTGAAGCAATAAATCATCCCCTTTTTAAATCTATTTCTATCTCCTTTTAATGTCTTATTTAGTTATCTTAGCAATACTTTATTTTTTTTTTAGCCAGGTTAAGAGAGTCCAGGATTCATGAATTTAAAAAGCGTTCTGTGCTTCGCTGACAGCCCTAAGGGACCCCACCATGGAGAGCAGGAGATGAGCTCGCAGTCAGGAATGATATCCCTTCTCTTACGACCTCCAGTTTTCTTGACAGACAAAACACATCACAGAGTTGTAAGATAAAGGTCTGGGATGATTTTTGAGGCCACAAGGATTCTGAAAGTCATTTTTATATTCTTCTTAATGGTATAAAAAAGGGACAGTAGCAATACTAGTGCTATAAATGACTTTGTGAAGAATCTCTCCTGATCTTCACACCCCAGACTCTCTGTCACAGGCACAAGTCTAATGTTTTCATTCATCATCTCAGTGTAGATAAAAATGATCCATTTTTTGAGGAGCTTATTGTCTTTGGATTACTTCTTCTAAACACATAACCTTATCTGTTCAAGGTAGAAGCCTGGCTCAACCATGACCTTGTCTCATTAAGTCTTGAATGAATTTTCTCAAATTTTCTTATCAATCAAGGTAATTGTTTCTTGCAGGAAATCCAATCTTCTGTTAACCACATCATTACCCAGTGATCGAAGTCCTCAAACTGTATAAACTGGAATCACTCAAATCACCCAAGAGAACAGGGAAGCCTAAATGTATAAACAAAATTCCACAGGTCATTTCCATTTCAGCAGCTATTCCACAGTTTGTCAGGTACCTTGAACTACTTTTAAGAATTAAAAATACTTCTACATCATAGTTTTACATCAGGCTTTAGAATCATTAAAGATGACAATATCCTTGCAAAAGCCATATAAGATGAGAAGAACATGAAAAGAAGAAGGAAAAAAAATCTCTGGAAGAAATGGACTTTAAACAGGGATCTGAATAGCATAGTAGATAAAAACCTAAGAATGTAAGAAACTCCATAGATTTTCCATCCATATAGATGGGGCAAAAGGTCCATTTAGTCTAAACCCTCTCTGCCTGTTACACTCTGAACGAGAGTAC
>NW_010400526.1:72919-80158 GCF_000710305.1 Buceros rhinoceros silvestris | reverse complement strand
AGTGTAAGAACAGGGCAGGAAAGTAGTGGTACCTCCTCAGAGTAGTGTCTGGGCTGCCAGCAACCTGCAGCTGTCCTGAGCTGGGGCAGTCTGGTTACCTTTAACAGCCCACGCTGGATTCTTCTGTTGTGATTCCATCCAGCTGATTTGAACTTACACAAGCTTTTAGCATATGCGGTATCTCCATCTCTATTTTACCCATGAGCAGCTTGGATGCCATGCTAATTCAGCCCAGAGATAAAATGCTTAACTTTGAAATATGGGAATGTAATTAAGATGATTTTGAAGAAGGTTTTGGGGAGGGCTGGGAGCAAGTAAGGAAACTTGTCATTCTGTCGGTACAGATCATGGAAATATTTACCAAGAGGTGCCCTAATTTCAGAGAGACCACGTGTTCTTCTACCAGCACAACAGCTCTCATGCTGTGGAGACTGGTGTTGTATACTAATAATTCTGAGCTTTCATGAATCAAAAGTAGGTAGCTGTTTCACACGCAAAAATAAATTAGTATTTTCAGTGCCGGTTCTTATTTTTACCATTGTATAGCTCTGATCGTTAATTTCAACATTTGAGAAGAAAATATATTAATATAGAAATCTGTCTTATCCCCTCTCCTAGGGCTCTAGGCAGAAGCCCTAGTGTGTTAAGTTGGTGGGAATGCCATCATCGTCTTCATTGCAGCCAAGACTTTTGCTATTCATGTGTTGTAGTGAAGCTGGTGGGAAATTGAACCAGGTCCCTGAATTGAGTCAGCAAATTCATCCTCACATACAAATCTGAGGTGACTACGAACACAAACAAGTGCATGCATTAAGTAAATCCCTTAACTATTCAGCTTTATGTATATATGAAATTTCTACACACTTTAACGTAAGAAAATACACAATCCATTCAGCCCCACGTCCACACATGTTCCAATTCACCCCAGTTAACAGTTGCACAAATGCTGGGCCTACTGATGTCCTCTGCGAAGGAGGGATGCTGGATGACGGTATCAAATAAAGTCAAGTCAAACTCTGCTCTCTCAGGAAAGTGGCATTTAAACTTTCTCTCATCTCATGTCCTGTTCCATCCAAGCAATATATTGTATTGCAAACTTATTTTGCACTACAGTAGGTATTTCTCAGTCTATTAAGCTGCAGATTAATTTTCCTCCCATCTTAGTCTGTTACGTTATTGGAATGGTTACTTTCCTTGTTTCCAAACTTCCTAGCTTAACGGAGTGACTCAGTTTGAATGGGTGAGATGGAAAGGTGCTTCCCAGTGGCTGGCATACCTTTGGTTAGTATTTGATTAACGCTAGTACTTCTCCTGATCACAACTAATTCATACTCATTCATAAAACTTGCTAGGCAATAGTGAGTTACAATGAACAGCTGGAGCAGAGAAACTTCCAGAGGACGTGTGTGAGCCCACTCCCTTGAGGCGTCCCTGATGCTGCACAGTGAACCAAAAGGACCAGGCACTTATATGCTCAGCAGAGATCCCCTCAGCTTGAGGGTAACATGGGGTTTTGCTTGTTTGGATGAATTACAACTTTAAGTCTTTTGGAAAAGACTGAGAAGAGACTAAGGCAGACGTAGGAGCTATGACAGATCTAGAACCTAAGACAGTCCGTGCCCAGTGTGAAGCGGGATGGTGTTTTACCTCTTGCAAGGACTATGTGGCACTACACTCTCCAAGTGGCCACTCTGCACCAGTAGTCTTTGGCACATCCAGACACAGACCCCACCTCCACTCTGGAAACTGTCACATATTGCAAACCTAATTATTTCTAATTAGGGTCAGATTTCCGTTATTTCATTGCCCTTCCTCCCACAAGAAACCTAACACTACGACTGAAACACAATAATCACTTTCATGGAGGCTTTTGTAAAAAGATCACTGAGAAGAACAGAAAACATGTTATCACCAGAGAATTGCAGCTATCTGCCGGAGGACTGAAGAACAAGAAAATGACTGTGATTGTACTTTACAGTTCACCTCTTAGACAAACACAATGAACTCGAGGAACCCAAGGACAAGGGCAGCACAGAAAAGGAGACACACAAGCGAGCAACACAAAGTCCCCAGCCACTTTATTTCCTCTTTTATGTGACCTACATCTTTCTCTTTTATCTCTTGCTCAGGTCTCATAAGGAAAATAAATGCTGGATTTCCTGCACTTGCACAATGACTATATTTAAGCCTGAGAAAGATTTTTGTCTGACTGCAAAATTTCAAGACAAGTTTTGCATTAAAAATAAGACAAAGGGAACCACCAGGTTTTCATTTTTCAGAAGTGGTATTCTGCACAGTCGGTACCCACCCAAGGCAGGAGATGACAGCTTTCCACTTGCAAACTCCCAGGTTGCTCTGGAGAACCCGGGGGAGTCCGTATGGATGCATTCTAATACTACTAACTAGGAGGAGTCAGTCAGTAGAAATAAACTTAGCCTGAGATAAACTGCAGGTGGAAGAATCAGAATAAAGTCAAGATCCCAATAAGCAGTAAAGCAGTAGCTTCTCTTAAGTGGAAGGAAAAGATATGGATGCATTAGAGCTGCGAAGAAGACTGCAGAAGATGAGTATGTCCAAACTTAAAACTATCTGTTCAGAAAAAGATTCACAAATCACTATTACTTACATAGAAAATATTCACAAAATGAGCTTCAGTCTTCTCTCTCACTTCTCTCTATAGGTGAAGGATGGACCTCTCCAAAGAACATGCCAGAGAAATCTAACCTTGGGGCTTTGAATGGCCTCTAGCAAAACTGATCTCTCTCCGCCAGCCTAAAAAGGGATTGAAGGGAGCTTGGCCTTCAGAACCTGAGCTTAGCTTATGTAACCTCATGTAGTGGAAGTCTAAAAAAGCTCTTTCTGGGGATGTTTAATCCATTCTGATAGGCATCTCACATGCCTAAAATAATGACAGGATCTCAAGAAATGACATTATTATACAGCAAGAGCTCTATTTTATCATTTTTATTATCCTAGTCTATGTGCTGGTATCCCCCCAGGGACCTCTATTAATGATCAGCACTGAAATATATTCTTATAGAGTGAGAGTAGGATCCCAATAAACTGTCACACCATTACTATATGCTAAGAACATACTGCTGACATTTAAGATTAGTAAATTCACATCTTAATTTTTTTTTTTAGAATGACTATAGCAGTGTGTTTACAGATGCAGAATTAAGCCTTTGCTCTATTATACATGACCTCTGTTGCTACCGATGTGAATGTCTCCTGTACTGAGTTTAAAGGTTATGATGTGCCCTTCAAGATGTAGTGGCCCTTTTAATCAGCAAAACAAATAATGTGGCACATTCATTAACAAGATTTTAAAAATCTTTTTTGGATGATAGACAGAAGTCAAGCATTACAAATATTCACTTGAAATTTCCTTTTTCAATGCTTAATGTTCCTTGCCTATAGGTATGGAATTATCTGTAAAGCTAATTCCAAGGTAAAAATAAATATAAAATTATTGCTAAATAAATGACTGCTTCTTTGTTGCTCATGCATCATATAATTAATACCATGAAGTGATCTAACATGTTAAGGAAATAAGAATTTGCCATCAGCAGGCTGAAAGAAATTTGTTTATTAGTTTACTGTGATTCAATTTATGAGAATGTGCTTCATTGATCTTTGCAAAAGAACTTTAATTGGAAATGAATATCACAATCTATTTACCACACCACTAAACCCAGCCTGCTACCGTTCATTTAAACTACACCTGCTACTTAATTTTCCAATAAGAGAAAAACTTTGAATTAATACAATAAGAAGCAATTAGAAAGCAGGCTCAGTGGACCACTATTTTAATCACGGTGTTCCTTGCATGCCCTTACGACATTCTGCTAGGAGCTGACTGGGATTTTGTGTGGTATTTACGTCGGAGTTTGAATGCAGACCCTGTGCATTTTGAGTACTACTTTCAACATGTAAAGTCATTCCTTCTTTGCCTGAAAGATCTAAAATCTATATCCAGCTTGCAGATTCAGAAGAAATATTTGAATACATTGGACCACTGATGCTCCTGCCCTAAAGCAAGGGCATCAAGACCAATACGAGCTTTTTCCATCCTTCATGCGATCTCTGAAGATTTAACCTGGGGAGCAGTGTCCTGTGCACCTAGAGAAGTGGGTCGAGGAAGAAGACAACAGGATTTAATACCCTCACATCCTCATCTCTATATTTAAGCAAGAGTCAGAGCAATCCTAAAGGTCTTGGAGTCTCTGGGAACTGCATTATATTTGTGGGCTTTTACAAAGGACATACTCCACATCTGCCACCTTTATTACTAGGTGGGGCAAGGGATCCCTTTTAGCTGGCTGACTAGGGATGAATAATGACCAGGGTCCACGTTTTGTGATAACTGTCACAGAATTCAGGATAGAGGCCCCTCCTAAGGGGACCCCCCAAAAGGATGGGGAGAAAAAGCACTGCCAGGTTCAGCTGGCTTAATGCAGGTCTCCACACACCATCCTCTGAGCCACAGCACACCCTCATAGCTCAGTTCAGCTCTATAAGCACTTACGGTTTGTCACAAAGGCTAAACTCCTTGCAACATTGCATGGGAGCCCACAACTAAATGCAAAGTCAGAGCTGTTATCCTCAGCACGCAATATAACAAGACAGCAGGCAGCATGCAGAACGAGCTGGAAGAAGTGACAGGCTGAGCTCCAGTGACCATGAACGTGCCGTGAACAGCTACACCTGCAATGAGATCCCACCTCCCTGAAGAATCAACAGGAGCCACTGGCACACCATCCCGCCGCGCCACAGCAGTACCCAGTTACTCTGGTGAGCAGCTGGCCATCCAAAGTTACAGACACTGAACACACTTTACATCAGAGGTGAATGAAAAATTCATCAGGGATAACAAAAGCTTGATCTGGATATCTCAGACAATGTTTCATGGCTGCTTCACTGGAGTCTCTTCCATTCAACATACCTGTGAGAACAGCAACAAACCCCTAACTGGGCTAGGACTGGGAGACTTTTTCCCAAAATAATCACTACACTAGCAAGTAGCCCCCGCCACCTTCTTGTTAGTAGGCAGTCATTTCTGTGTTCAACAGTGTGACCAAGGTTAGTCTTGATTTAGTAAAGTTCCTCAACAGTGAGCCTACTAAAAATATATAGAGCTCCTTCTGATACAATATGTTTATCCTGATAAAAAACCAAGACCGCAGTGAAACACTGTAGTCTCCCTCATAAAGCCTTTTTCATTTAAACACGGTGTCTAATTAATAGGATTCCTTTAACATGATCACCCTTTGTGTAATATTTTAAGAGATTCTGAATAATTAATTCTTTTACAGGTTATACTCAGATCGCTATAATTTTTCATTAAAGATGTTTCGCAGGGTCAACTTCTGACCCTGCGTTTTGCAAAAATGGAAGGCACTAAGTACTGTAGAGTTATCACCGATTTATCACGTCAGGAAAACATGGTATTATAAAGCCTCGCTGGGAGCTTTGCCCTCTGGCTAGCCAGACTATCTCTGTCAGAGTGGTTTTTTCCCTCTAGAAATACCCTTTTGTCAAAATTGAAACTGTTCCTCTGAACGAAGAGGTTTCGGGTGATTCTCCAGACCTGCAAAAGTGTTGGAATAAAATTAGGAATGACTAGGATGTTCATTCTGACATCTCTGGAATGAGAAATCTCAAAGGGAGGTTTGCTTAAAACTGCTTTTCATTTTGAAATTTATTTTCACATCTGTTTCCAAAAAGTTGAAAAATAAAATGAAAAAGAATGAAGCTTGTAATGAAATATTTGAAAATATCCAGAGTAAATATTTTCATGATTCCCCCCAGCCCCCTGTATGCTAATGCATGAAGAACATCAGATCACCTTTTATCTCAACTGGGAAACCCCTTACAGGAAGGCGTCTATTCTCCATCCTGCAAAGAGAGGGCTTTGCAGTGAGTATCTATGAGTACCACGCAGAAGGAGTGCTGACAACACGGCCAGACACTTCTGAAGGTCGGGATCTGCTGAGGATAGAGGCAGCTCAGTGGTCTGTGCGACGAGTTGCACTAATGCTTCACCACATCAGAGATGAAGGCAAGCCCTTTGGCAGGGCCCATTTTTTCTGACTTTCTGCATGGGCCTATGAGTTGGGCCGTTACATTAATTTTTCTGCACTTAAATTGTTCCCTACTGGCTTGTGAAAGAATGATTAATATTCTTCAGGAATCTGTTATTAATTCTTCATTACAGTGTAGTCGCACAAAAGGCAAGGGGAATATTATGTCTGGCTTGTTGCACCTCACCAACCATTTCAATAAATATCTTAAAGAACAGAGGGTGTGCAGAGAATGAAGAGTACCGGGGACTGCTTACGTTCCATGCACTGCAAAATAGATCACCAATCTGTCTGAGTTAATAAAAAAATAGTGCAGAGCAGAGTTAAATCATGGAGTTGGATGTTGGAAAGTACAGTACTGTGAATATGCCTTAATATATTCAGCACTGAGATGGATATGTATTATATATGTTATTTATTTTAGCTGCACAAAGGCAAAAAGGGGGCTTTTATATGCTATACTGTTCTAATAAATATCGTGGTTCCAAAGCAAAATTATGAATGGTATTAAAAATGAAGTACACCCAAAACATGCAACCTGTAAAGAAAGAATATCCTATTGGGGAAAAAAGACCTAAAAGAATTCACCAGTGAATAAATACCACACAGCATAATTACAGGCTCTTGTGTTTTTCAGCCAGGGTGCAATCATGCAGTTTGCTCAAAATTCTTCTAATATCCTCTGGGTACATACTGCATTTACGAGAAAGCTTTCTATCACAGGCCCTCTCTCTTCCCTGCCTGGCCCTCCATGCTCTTTAAGTGTACTTTTGGGAAAAAGTCTACCCTTTAAAGGGATGGTGCAGATTCTCAGACAAAAAATCTTGGAGATAATTTTCTTCATTGGCTTTTTGTAGTTTGAATTTTGACCTTTCTCCCTTTCTCTGATCCTCCAAAGTCCAAAATTCACTGATGTTACAGTTATTTTTCAGTTGACTCTGACTGGTGCTAGGTCCCTCATTTACTTATTTATTATCTTTTTGTCACCATTAGAGAGGAAAAATATTAGTGATGCATTTATTCTAAGTTATCACCTTACTGGTTTTAGTTAAGACAATTTATCAAAGCAATCATCTCAAACATGCTGTTCTACCATGGTCATGCAAGTATGTGTGACCACACAGTTAGTGCCACCTGTGTGTCATCTCCTGTCAAC
>NW_010400526.1:68886-72746 GCF_000710305.1 Buceros rhinoceros silvestris | reverse complement strand
ACGCCTAACTTTAAGGGAGTAATAATTCTGACGTAACATGACATTACATGCAACACCATGCCTTAATGCCAACTAATTAGGGTTTCAGCTCTTCCACTACCAAGTCAGATGAGCTCTGGTACTGCTATTTTTTTTTTTTTTTTCTTGAGGGCAACGATGGCGACGACATTACATGCAACACCATGCCTTAATGCCAACTAATTAGGGTTTCAGCTCTTCCACTACCAAGTCAGATGAGCTCTGGTACTGCTATTTTTTTTTTTTTTTCCTGCAGGTCACAGATGCTCAACACTGTGAGTTTTGGGGGATGTGTTAGATTTTATGTATAGTACTTGGACTCTTTCTTTACTTTGAGACTTCTGCAATACAGGGAAAATTCACACTGGAAATCTATTTAAAACCAACGTCAGAGAGATCTTTTATAGGGATTATGTACTTTTAAAGGACCCAAATATAGTATCTTAAATCCATTTGTCATTAATACAAATGGATTTGACTCTTTCCTGCTTTGATCAACGGCAGTTCAGTAGTTTGTGAGGGAGTTAAGCTTTCCAAAGCTCTCCAAAAAGGCAAAAAAGGCTGCTACAGGTTGTGTTTGTGGAAGCACCAACCAGCAACAATGATAAAATTTGACTGATTTGCTAAGCCATTAAATCAAAGCTTGCTTTGTTCAGAGCATTAGTACATTTTCTTTTGCCTATGTATTTATTATAGAAGGTGCACTTGAAAAAAAAAAGAGATAGAATAAAGCTATTGGGATTGAGATCATGGGGATACTGAATCAGAACCAGGTCCGCTCAGTTAACCACTAACAGAAGTTTGTATTAAGACATATTTTCAAGCAGTCTTAGGATCTGAAAATAATCTGTCCAGATATGAATCCGAATCAGCTGAAGCATACTGTTATTATTACAGAGAAAGCTGAAACTGTGAATGGAGGTAGACTGTCTAATTCAAGGTGCAGGACTGGATATAGCACCAGTTTCAGAGTGAAAAGGATAAAACCAGCTTGCTCCCCTGACACAAATTACACGTGTTGAAGTGGATTACAGAAGACATGCATTCTAATGAAAAGCACTGCAGAGTGAACACTCCTGAGATGACAATAAGATGAGAACTTCTTCTCCAAACCCCACTCTCCAAACCTCTCTTCCTCCCAGCACCTTGTCACTCCTAAGAGCTCTCAATCACTCCTTTCTGTTAAGTACTTGCCGTATCATTTCCCTCTTGCTCATCATTTACCTGCTTCAGCTCCTCTTTGTTCCCATAACAGCAGATTAAATTCTATTTCCCTCCTGCTCGATAACTAACCTCATCTTCAAACATGACCTCCAGCCTCTGCCATCCTTGCAGCAGGAACCCTGCAAATACAAGTACTATGTTACAAGGAGGAGTGTCGTTGAAGCTTTTATTGATGCACACTTCCCGAGGCACTCAACGCAGTACCCAGGGAAGCAGGAAGGACAGGTTGGGCCAAGACAAGGTGAAAGGGTCCTCTAAGAAGTATCAAGACACTCTGCCTTTTCCTTCCAGTCTCTTGTCTTCATACCAATTTGCCATGAAAGGTAAAAGTTCAGGATTAAACTCTGTAAACATTAATGTTCTGAAAGAGGGACATGGATCACTTCAGAAGATGCAAGAAATAGAACATGGTTCTGATCTTTATTATGTGCCATTTTAAACAAATCTTTAATCTTCATAAACACATATGAAAACTCCTACAGTATCAGTATCGAGGGTGAGGTACATCTCACCCCTCTTGAGCTATCTACAGGTTATATACTTAGATTATGATTTATTTAAACTATTTTTGGATGAGATGAATCATCATTCAGAAAATAGCTCTTTATCTCTCCAGAGACCACAGAGGGAGCAACTTCTAGATGATTAGAGTCAGTTAAGATGGAGTCTTTCACAGACAGATGAATAAATCATACAGACTGTACAAAAGAGGAAGATGCAATGGAAGATTTTGCCTGATTCACAACTAAAACATGTTAATTGGCTTCTATTTGCAAACTACTGACTTTGTTCAAATATATTTAATCAACATAATTTAGAGAAGCAACTGCTGTTGTTACTTTGAGCACCGATGTTCATTTGGTAAATTTTGGAGAAGCAAATCTAAGTTGGAATTGTCTCTAAAGGTAAAAATGTACCTTTATTACTATTGTTTCTTACAGGATGCATGGTTCACAGGAAGAATTTCTTTTGTAATCAGTAACCAGTTCAGTCTTAAATGACTGATCTTCTTCATACCACAAAATAATCTGTTCATGATCAATGTAACAGCCAAACCGAGCACAGGAAAAAATTTGAGGAAATGTTCTTATAGCTGACATGAAAATATAGGAGACATCCAACAATATAAAATAAGCAATAGTGATTTGATGAAAGAGTATGGTGAACACAACTCAGAAATAGTCATTCATCACATAGGTCTGCAGAAGTTGGCACTGACATTCTGAATTTGGATAAACTGCAGGGGTTTTGATCCGCCTCTGGAAAGATCGAAGAATTGCTACTTCATCCAGGATATATTCTAGTGAAGGCTTTTCAATATAATTCAAATGAGCACATAGTACAGAGAAAGAATAAGAAAATTCTGACTCATAACCATATCCAAATATATACAGGGACTGTGAAAATTTGAATTCATATTGTGTAATCTGGGTCTGAGAAGATGTGACTTAAAAGACTGCGACTCCAGTTACAGCTAATCAACAGGACAATGTCAAATTTGTAATGGTCAGATTCTGTTTACTTTACTCATATTGAATTAACAGTCTTCCTTTACAAAAAGCCCCTCTTAAATCAATGAGTCTACTCTTGAAGTAACAACATTACATCCAGCGTTCCTTATGAGTTCATACAAACACATGACAGATGTCTGGTAAAGACAGTCCCTGCAATCTGCAGCGGCACAGTACTGAGCAGTTTTCATCCCAGTATTGATTACTCGTTAGATTACAGATGCAGATTACAGATGTGTGTGAATGAGAGGTAGTCACGACATGTTAAAGTGGAATTAGCTTTCTCATGAAATCAAAATAATTAAAAAAAAAACCTTGTTTTTTGCTTGGGTTAAACATTAAGATGACTTGTCGGCTTTTAACACAAAGATTTACTGCGTGTTTATTCTGATCAAACTCCTAACACAACCAGAGATGAGTTCTAAATGAGTTACAATCTCTTAAAAAAAGATCTAGGAACCATTGCAGACAATTCAGCAACTCACAGAGCAACATTCATACCAGCAAAGCAGACTGCAGCCTCCATGATACATGAGTTTCTACATGAAATATGTATTAAATGTCAGCATTTTAGTCTTAAAAGTCACACTGAGGTGTGGTCAGTCTTGCTTTGAAAAGGTCATACTAGAAGCAAAGATGCTTTGAGGAAAGGCAAAGCAATGAGCACAGACATGAGAGGGTGTTCCCAAGGAAAAAATAAATGAGCACGATGCGATCATACTGGGCTCCACTCTCCGGTGAAGGACTGCAGCGTGGTCCTGTTTCACTGACAGCACATTCAGCCCACAGGCGTGCTGGCAGAGGCGCAGACAGACCGACTACTACAGATAACCACGTCAGTATCAGAAACAACTGCTTCATGCCATCCAGACCGCCTTTTGGCCAGAAGCAGACGTTCCTCTAACAGTGTATGCAATCTATCTCTACACCAGAATGGAATCCAAAGGCTTAGCTTGTATTGTTCATGGGAGAAGGCGGCAAGCAGCAGAAGGCAGTAGCATTTTAACTTGTCACAGATGTCTGGGAAGTAAATGAGAGGCAAAGACCTTCCAGAGAGCAAAGACTGGCCAATACCAAGCACCAGAGCCAAGAAGCACGGCTGTCTGT
>NW_010400526.1:67016-68768 GCF_000710305.1 Buceros rhinoceros silvestris | reverse complement strand
GGAAACTGGAGGCAGCTTGGCATGGAGAAAAGCAGGGTACAGAAAAACAGCCCAGGGTAAAGAGGTTTCCTTGCCCACACGCAGCCCGTGAAAAAATAAGACTACTGCAAAACAGTGCAGTTATCTTGCAATGCCCAATGACACTTCACCTTTCTGAGTATGAGAACCTTATGTATCAACTTCAAAGTATTTCCCAAGATTCTGAGTTCATTTGTTTTAGACTGACCATTATAATCCCCCTACTAAGAGATATGTTGGAGTGAAACTGCTATTCTCCTCATTTTTGAAGACACAAATAGCCTTAAACATGGAAGATTTCCTCTGTAGAAACTGGAAAGTTCTACAGACTGGCATACAGCTCATCAGTGATTTCACAGCAATCCAATCCACTCATCACAGGGAGTGTTCATGCATGCTACTTTTCCTGCTTCTAACATGTCAGGCTGAAGAAAGATGCATTTGACTATATGATAAATGGGGATATACAGCACAAGAGAAGGAGTACTGATGCTCTTTTCAAAGTTCGTCATGCAACTTCATCTAGAAGAATGTGAAAACTGTGATTTAACAGCTTTGTCTAAAGTGGAACCACTGGTAAACCCCAGGAAATGATCAAGAAAACGAGAGGCCTAAAAGATGTGATGTAGCAGATCAAAAAAGGGGTTTGAGTGAGGATAAGCCTGATGTGATAATAGACGCTACCACAGTAAGCCTGACTTTTAGGCGAAGGAAAAATGTACAGGAAGATAACACCTTTGAATTGATCAAGTATGAGTAAATGCAGCTTAGAAATTAAAACTGTTAGAAATGCGAGGTCTTCGGACATCTGTAATTCCTACACTAAGAATTACACTATATCATCTGTGTTCTGGGACATAAATTGATTTTCAAAGGAGTTGAGGTGAAACTAGTACACTGCACATCCCACTGAAGAGGATGGAATAATGGACCAAAGGAAAAGTCCGTCTGTTTCAATAAGATAAGAAATATCCTTCACAAGCTGGCCAAAACCAGTGGTTTTCCAGTACTTTCAGTGCAATATGAAACGTACCATATAAATGCATCCTCAGTACTTTACTAAGTTTTTCACTTACACATATGTTTAGTTAGTTTTCAAACACTGAAAATTACTAGGCAAACCAAGATTCACCTACCATCCAACCTTTTTTAAAGGTCAGTAAGTTAATGGATCTAACATTTAAAGATGTATTTTACCCTTTGTTCATTCCTATTAGCTTCCACAGAGTAGCAAGGGGAAACATTGCTGCAAAGTTCCTCATGCGGTTAATTTATCTGTAGAAAGACTCAGAAAAACATGCAATACAAAAAGCATTTCAGCTTGAGAGGAAGAGGGAATGGACAGAGGCGTTATATGCACAGAAGATGGAAAGGCAAATAGGAAGGGAAAGACTTGAAATAGTAATATCTTGGCAATAAATGCTAGCCTACCTGCGTTTGAAGGCAATGAAAAGAAAATGCAGATTAAAAAAGGAGCAAATAACAATATTTTGAATTGCTAAAGGTATTGTTTTCTCTTTGGAATAACTGTTTTATCATACTCATTAAAATGTATGATTTGCTTCATTAATCACACTCATTTCCCTTCCAGAGGTATGGATATGATCACAACTTATTTCAGAGGACCAATGTAAAAAGGTTGAGCTTTTCTTTTCTTTCATTTGAGTGTTTAGTCTGATTACTGTGAAAAACACTTCCGCCCTGAAAAGTTTAAATGCTTTGTACCTGAATGTA
>NW_010400526.1:65903-66972 GCF_000710305.1 Buceros rhinoceros silvestris | reverse complement strand
GTTTTTAGTCTGATTACTGTAAAAACCACTCCCGCCCTGAAAAGTTTAAATGCTTTGTCCCTGAATGTACAGGCTGCTGCAGCAGCCAGCAGCATCTTTTGCCTACCTGTAGTTTCAATTCCAAATTCCCTTCCCCAGTTCAGGAAAGAAAGACAAGTGATTTATTTCTCATCAGGTTACCAAGAATAAAAGATCTGGTTCTAGACATCTGGACGGAGAGAGAGCAAAACTAGTTGTAGCATTACTTAAAAGGGGAAGAAAATAGGAAAAACAGGCAGGTACATGGATACACTTTTGGAGTTAGGTGGTACTCAGTTAAACCACCACCTGTTAACAGAGGGATTAATAAGGACTGAAAAGGAAACATCCTTTAGGAAAAGGAAACATTAAAGGTTAGAAATACACAGGGAAATTACTCAGTGTATCATCAAAAGAAAGGAATGATGGGTCATTCTAACAAAGAAATGTGGAAAGGCAAAGTTCAGCAATACCACGGTTTAAATGCTTCCCCTTAAGATGCATTAAATGAAATTCATTTAATATGAAGAAAGCTTCTCCTGAATTTATGGGCAGAATTTGTATCTGTGCAGCTAGCAAGGAGAAAAGGTGAGTGAGTGCACACTGAATAACAATCAAGAGAAGAAGGGGAGAATTTTCAATGACCAAATACAAGCAGTGGAGGGCTGCCTGAAAAAGGGGGTTATTCTCTCCACAGAAAAGAACTCTGGATGAACAACAGGCATATCTTCAAAATATTTTTCAGTCAGTATGTTAGTCGATCCAGCCAGAACTGCTTTTATAAAGTCCATTGGAATTTATCATTGAAAGCAATGCTTTGGTATGAAATTACAGAGGACTCATTAAAACTATGCTCTTGGGCAGGTGTTTTTTCCTGGAAACTAAAAGAAAACAAGAAAAATCTTTACTAAAAAAAGAAAAAAATATATGAAAGTAACAAATAGAAGCCAGATTCGCAGCTGCTATAAGCTGTCAGGAATTCTTTGTCTTCCCATTGAGGACACACTTGTTTGAAGCAGCTGCTCAGTGACAGAAGTGCCCTTCTTTTTTT
>NW_010400526.1:57131-65796 GCF_000710305.1 Buceros rhinoceros silvestris | reverse complement strand
TGTATTTCTGCTCTTTACCTCAGCCCTTGTTTCATTCCACTACAAAAATGAGCAAAAGAGAAAGGAAGTAAAAGATGCTCGTCCCTATCAGATTTGCCCATTGTTCCCTTCCCATCATCCACACTGTCAACATGACAGGACTTTCTTTAGATTTTACTTTTTCTACAAATTCTACCCTGGTAGCAAAATCGCCGCCTTTCCACGTGTTAAATGTTTGTTAGGAGGACATGCCAGAGCTGCAGCTGGGACATAACTCCCTTCTCAGCACAGGAATTAGACTTACAGCTGCTGCGGGCCACATCCTGTGTCTGCACAGACTAGTACCGGTATGTTCAATAAAGTGTGGTTTCTCGTATGCTCAAAAAATCATGAACTGGATCTTCCGCTGTTACGGAACAGTAGACACACTCTAATGTGTCAACTCTCCAGCAAGGAAAACGGCACACTAAAACAGGGCCCAACTTTTCAGTGTGAGAAAATCAAAATCAACACCTCAAAAGTCCCATGACCTCAGCTGAGGTTCTGGTGTATTGGTTTATGTTTGCCACTTGTTTCTAGAAGTTAGATGAGCTTCCTGGTTAACTGGTGAACTCCAGAGCTCCTAAATCAGGAGGAAGTGTTCATATTAACAACTGACTTTAATGAATCTGCATCTTTATAAACTCCAGAGAAGCTTAATCTTAATTTCATTTTACTGAATTTCTTTTCTTCCCTCTGGTAATTTATGTGAGTAGCCACTAAAAGCTCTAGATGTTACATTTTTATTTGTATGTTAATTAAATTGCTGCTTAAAGACAAAGGATAGGATTGGAATGATCACAAATGTAAACAGTCTACTCACATATCTTCCTCCTTTGTACTACAATGGTATGTGTGCTCTTAAAGCATTTTCTTCATTAAACACAAAGTGTTGGAGCAATATAAAATGCTGCCAACATTCTTCTAATGCATTGTTGGTTTGAAATAAAGCTTTTTATTCCATCTGTGCTCAAGTGGCTAGGTTGCATGTGAATAATTAAAAAAGTACAAACAAACAAAAAAATCACCTGTTTGCTGGGGGGGAAAAAAAGAAATCCTGCAATTTATCAGGCAAAGGGTAAAAAGAAACATCACCATCCAAACACAAGGTAGTAACTAGATCTCAACATTATCAAATCATGTCTGGTAACATATTATTCTGTTTGAGATAGTTCCCATTTGCATCTCTGAAGACACAGTGGCACTGACTGTCAGTATCTTTACTCAGCATCCCAAGACTGCCGCAGGCTCACCTCATCACCTTTTATGAATTTTCATCCGTTCTGCAAATGCATGAGCCCACCAGCCTGAAGAAAAGCTTGCTCCCTCCTTTAGAGTATTTCTCTGTCCAGCCGGTGTTGCACAATACAGCAAGATGAAAGGCAGAATTTGGTCCCAGTGCTTCATCTCTCCCTCAAAAGCTGGTGTGTCCTCTCTGCCTTTCTCTGGAACTAAATTTAAGTTCTTAAAATAGCTAAGTAACGGCTCCTGTGTAACAAGGGAAGAACTCTTAAGTTCTTATGCAATGTGACCAATATCCAGTAATTCAGAGGTACAGCAAATCACTTCAGACTATTCATGTAAGAATCTGAAGAGCTTTTCAGAATTCATTTTGGTGAAAAAAATGTTGTCTGCCCCCTAGGAATAGGCACGTTATTGTAGTTCTTTCTTATGGTCAGCATGTATGAAAGGCAGAGCTAAGTCCACGGAAACCAGAAGTTCATGCCACAAAACACCTGTCTGTGTTAACCCTCAGATACACCACTATGGGTGTCCCTGAGTGTAGAGACCACTTGCACTCGTTTAAACCTGCACCTTTCACAGGTTCCTCTTTACAGAGAAACACAGTGGGCTAAAAGAGTGGTTCTCTGCTAAGAAAGAAATGCAGAGACAAACTCAGAATGATAGTAGGGAAAAATAATCAATCTTCTCGTACCAGGCACTCATGCTAAATGCAGATGATACGCACTACATGATCCCATTTACTGACTGTGAACTGCTTGAAGGCACAGTGGATTCACTCCTCGGAATGGTCAGACATGGATTATTGTTATTGCCACTTATTTTATGGCGCACAAATAGTGAGTTAAGCACTTCAGAGAACTGGAAAGATATAGCCCCCTTATCCCAATAGCCGTGTTAATTCATGGGCTGAAACCCAGGGCTCAAAACATTCCTTACTCTCCTGAACATCGACCAAGTCCAGCTTTCACAGTTTCTAAGGCACTCAAACTACAGAACTGAAGATGAATATGAAAGAGTAATTCTGGCTGTTACAGCGTGAAGGCCTAAGGCAATTAATGCTTCAATCAACAGACAAAGCACTGCATGCATTTCCCTAACAACCTGATATATGCTAATTTAGGAAAGAAAAAAACCACACAAACACAATGACTTCTAAAATTTGAACCAGAGAAGTTCAGGCACAAAACATTAAAACTTTTGAAATGCAGGCATGGCAAGATGTCTGTCTCCTTCATTTGCATACACATCTGGTAAAGATGGACACAGCCTTCTTAGATCTGGTTCTAAGACAAATCTCGTCTTCCATAAATCTGATTTCTCCACACAGAAGCACAGGTGCACAATAACTTCCAGTTGCACTTCAGAGTCCAGATCATAGCTCCAACAAGAGAGTGGCTCCTTGACTGTAGCAAGAGTTGCGAGTAGCTGTAGACCAGACCTTTTATCCCTTTCTGCAGAGGATTTAACTCCACGTTCAGGGAGAGCTTCCTGGAGAATAGCAGGATCTGGGGTAACTCACATTCACCTTCCACTTCTACTAGTTTTAATGACCTACCTAAATATCTCTTAGGTCACCAAGGCTGTCTGAGGAAACGTACTTCTCATTTTTTTCCAGAAGCAAATCTAGTTATTGTGCATCTGATTCTGGAAGGACTTCACAGATGTATTTGACTGGTTGTCAGTCAAATTTGACTGGTTGTCAGTCAAGTAACAGCTATACCTTTAAAATCTCTAGGAATGAATATACTGGTCGACTATTAAGCTAACTGAAGTTATGTCTGTAGCTATCTGTGAATGCTCGATACCAGCATCTGCTCCCACTAGCTCCAAAGCTGCACACAGCGCCAGGCTCACTGCAGTGTTTGTCCACAGTGCAGGTTATTAGTGCTGGTAGAGCCATGTCACAACAACGAGATCAGATGCTCTTATTTCCAGATTTATTGTGCGGCACATACGTACCTGTGAGGTACCTGTGCTACCTGGGAACAGCATTCACAGTCAGAATGCTAGGAGTGTTACCTTGGAAGAAAGTCTTTTCTTCATTTGTTCTGCAGACGTACCCTTTACAATGCCAAGGGAGAACTTATGGAGGACTCGACAATGCTACTGCAGTAAACGATGTACGATCCGAACCCAGTAACTTCTCTGCTCAGTGTCAGTGATGGAGCAACTGTCCAACTGAACACAGAAAAAAGGAAAACATGACATGCATATTGAATGCATGTCAGTGAAATGAAGAAAATGTGACACTTCTGGCAGCGTTTTGATATTGCACACACCTTGTAGTATGACACGATTTAGCTGTGACAGAGTAGACAAGAGAGTTGGCTTGACTAGCCTGACTTTGCATGTGTCCCCTGTAACAACACAGGAGCGCATCAGCTTCTCACATGAACATTTTTGTTCCTCCTTCCTTGCAGTCTGTACACACAACACAACCTTCCTCAATTACTTTGTTAACCACCACCTTGTCCTTCTTGTACTCTTTTAGACCTACCTATTTCAAAACTACTGTAAGAAAACAATTAATAATAACATTTACAATATCAGGAAAAAACCTGATATAGTTGCATGACCCACGTAGACAGACGTTAAACAGCTGCTTTTCTGAAGCAGCAGCAGCAGCGACACAACAGGATTTAATTTACTTGGAGTTTAGAGCTACCTGCAATACCCACAAAATAAAGACCTGCCAACAGAGAAATCATTTAAGGCATCTTGAAGAAGCATAAAACATAACACACAAACATCAATATCCTGAACATATGGTTTTCTTGAGTTTCATTCCCGAGAACCGGTTATAGATGACACTTCAAAATTAAAAGCAATAACAGAGCTTCTCAATAAATCACAATACAGAAGTCGCTGGCAAAGATCTATCTTGATTCCAGCAAAATAACAACTTCTAATAATTCTTGCACTGAGCCTCTCCCTTATGGAGAGAGATATATATATTACCTCTTACTATGCTACATCCCAGTGGTATATATTAGATTGTCCTTCTTCCACTCCTGTAATTTGTATGCCACTTGTTTATGCTTATAAAAAAAATCTACGGCTTATGTAAGGTCTTGTAAGAAAAAACTATGTCTACACGGATGAAGGTAACACCAGCATGATGCCATGCCAATTCCCATTACAGCCTGGAGGTGCTGGAGGAGGGACGCGGCGACTCACAGCTGCTCTGTTGCCCCTCAGAAGAAGTTTTCAGCTCTTGGATCACACTCTGGCCGCTGTTCTACTCTAACCTGTGCTGGGTCTGAATTAGCACACAGCTAGGCTGGAAATTGAAACTTCAGCTCCCTCCTGTTGGATGCTCGCTAAGTCAGTAGGAGTTCAAGATTTGGATTCCTTAAACTGTGCCATTCTTCCTGAAGAAGTGCTTGACAGTGGCCCTAAGTATTTCCCACCATTTGGTGTTACATTTCTCTTCATATTAATCGCTCCCTGGTCTTAATAATACAGAAGTCAGAACATCCACTTAAAACCATATGGGATAGTACTGTGGTGTCAGAATACCTGACAACTTCTCTAGCCTTGGCACTGATCTGGTGAAGGGCATGTCCGGTAGCAACGCCTGAAATGATGTATTTCCACAGATTCTGCAGGCTTTGTGAAAAGCCTGCTGTCTGCAGCGAAACCAGAACTCCTGTTAAATCGCACAGATTCTTCTGGTTCCTTCCTTCCTTTCAGGAATGGCAACTGTCAGAAGCTGTCATGTGTTTCAATGTTTAGCAGAGAATAAACCAGCCTGAATGCTTCTTTTGCTATTGGAATTAAGCTCAAGTTTTCACCTACTGACATTTTCTTTAAAAATGCATACAACTATGAATTAAATATACGCATCATTACTCATCAAATTGTTTATCTCTGTACTAATTTTATATATATACACAGATTAAATATTCATGTGCTCCTTTTCCCTTTCAAAGCACAGTAACTCCTAGTCCCTTATTCTCCCACACTGCTGTTTCCAGCTGTATTGTGCAAGTTGAAGATCATTTAGGTAAAAGCATCCTTAGGGATATCTGCCTAAAAATTCCAAATTAAGTGGTTTTTCCCCCCCATATTAGTAGTAGAGAGTTGTCCATATGCTTACGTTAAGCCTGACAGATCTTCGATTACTCCTTTGCTCGTAGTTATGCAGCTATAATGCAGTTTAGATACATTCCATAGTTGTTAATGGCTCAACACACCAAGACCTTGAAGAATAACAACCAAGGTTATTTAGTAATGTAATGCAATAAAATAAAATAGGCTTCACCAGGTATGCAAAAGTAGTAAATGCTGGGCTGATTTTAAGGCATATGTTTCTTTGAAGTTCTCAGAACATAAATGATTTAACTGCTACACACACGCACAAACACAAAATCACAAGCCAAATTTACTGCAAACTTTGCAAGCTGCAATAAATAGGTAAAGACGTAAATTGCTGGCAATTAGGAATTTACTGAAGAGGGTAGTTAGGGGAATTGCGCTGATTCAGAGAGATGAAATGCAAATACATCGTGCTTACACGTACAGGGCCACTGCACCTGTGCCCTAGCTAAAGCACTAAATCAGCAAGCCCAGTTGAACACACAGACCCCGAGGACGCGTATCATAGTGCAGCAGTGAAATCCTAGAGATATGCCATTCCCGCTGACGTTAACCACAACTCTGTGTGTTTGGCACCTCTGAAGACCACAGTGCCAGCAGTACGTTGTATTTTTACAATAAAAACATGGAGACAAGCACTGACTGCCACTGACACTGCTTCCAGTTACAGACTTGAGACATTCTGAAACTAGTAATGGCAGGAAGATGCTGAAAGTCCTTCTCTCAGAGGACGTCTCCCTGCCTCTCCCTGTCTCCTGCTTTTGTGTCACACTGAAGGGCGACAGTTGTTACCAGAAGAAATCACTGCCGCTGTAAGAAGAGCCTGACTATAGCTGAATAATCATTACCAGAAGCACCGTTTCAGTTCCTGGAGATTACATGGCTGAGTGAGGCCATTCATAGCTGGGCATGGATCAAAATGTCCCCACTGCCTGTGGGCTAGCAAACCTCCACGTCCTGAGTTACTTCTCAACCCATATATTCAGCTTGCCACGAATTGCTGATGAAAAAGGGTTAGAGGTTAGGTGAGATACCTCTCCTGGGAATGCTCAGCGTGGCAATGCCGCTTCTACAGCAGCTCTGGCAGCAAGCTGAAACAGGAGGATGGTGGCTTATAAACCAAAGGAAATACAGGTGGGAAGGAGCACACTTGAACATCTGCAGTGCACGACACACAGCAATTTCCCACCAATTCAGCAAAGTCAACACACACACATAGAACAGACCATCATCACTGAGCCTCAGCAGGCAGGAAGTAAGTATCCCCCCTTTCCCCATCAGTCCCTCTAGCGGCCCTAAGGCCCCAGGACAACCCCAAACTGCTATGCAGGTGGCAGAAGAACCTCCTTGCAGAAGCTGATCTTAAGTAAAATCTATGCTGTGAAAAGTGTTTCACTTTCTGTTCCAAGCACACAGTTCAATAACCCAGAATTGCACTTAGCATCCAGTTGTTGGTGTTCCTGATTGCTGGTGCATGCCAGGTCCTCTGCCCTCATATCAAGTGGGGGATGGCAATGGCATCCAGTGGCAGGAGTAATAACTATTGTTTGGATTCAGTCTATAGCTAAAATAAGCTGTAACACAAGCCAGGCACGAGGGAAATCCATTCAATGAGCAGCTTGAACAAATCTATGTTCAATTAATGTAGCTTTTCAAACACTGTGACAGTGTTTGTGCTCTAAGAAGATGGTTAAGACATCGCTGCCACCAATCATTACGGCAGTTCTCCCTCCTCTCGGGAAGCAGTGTCAGACCAGGAAGGGAGCACAATTAGCGGTAACTAGAGAGTATGTGGGGGAGTGCAGGAAAAAAGGCAAGGATGAATTTACTCTTGAGGCATTCCTTAGCAGAAAAGGAATTTATGAAGAGAGAATGAGGACATGGAGGTTAAAGACAGAAAAAGAAGGGAAGTGGAAAATTTCAGAGGTGAGAACATGTAAGAGCAGGGAAAAGAAGGGGGGAAAAGAAAAAAGGAGGAAAACCACACAGAACAAGGAGCTTGAGGAATTAAAACACATCATTCTGTGATCCATGATATTAATGTTGTCTTGTTTGGGGTAGATTTGCCCAAATAGATTCTGTTGCCTTGCCCCTGCCCTCCTTGCCACAATTGCCCAGTTAACCTCACTTACTCCATTTGGTCAGCACAGAAAAGAAACCGCACCGAGCTACAGAACAGATACTACTGGCCAGTCATTTTCTGCCAGGTATAATGTATAACGGCTGAGCTCTCCTACACAGTCCTCTCTCCAGTCACTCATTTTCACGAAACTTTAAAGAGTTTGCCATCTCATGCTGTGTTGCTCCTCCTTCTGGTTTAGCTGCAATTAGCAAACAGGATCCAAGTTACAAGAGGAGGATTGACAAACACATGGAGGGCCTGACAGATGGACCAATTATATAAGCCTTATTTCCTCAGGCATCCAGGCTGAAAAGAGGACAAACCAGGAGGAACACAAAACATGCTGAGAGTAAAGAGAAAGTCCCTGGGTAGGTGGCTGAAGGGATGGGGGAACAAGGGAATACAAGACAAAAGAGATCACTGTAAGGGAGTTGAAAGGGAAGAGAATGACAACAGAAGGCAGTGATGTTCCTGGAAGGGTCTGGAGTGACGTGCCAGAAAAGGCAGCTGGTTTTGAAAGGCAAGAGTGTTACCTGGAGCTGTAAGATGCTCTGTAATGCCAGGAGCGCCCTGGGAGAAAGGGTTTACTGGGAATGTGATCCCAGAAGTAATAAAGGGAGTGCATAAAGTTAGGGGATGAGGTAAAGGACAGAGAAGCCGTGAGTAATTGTTGAAAGTCTTCAAGGGATGAAGAAGAAATGAAGAATAGAACAGATCTCTTGTTTGTGCAAAGTGAGATTCACTGAATTCGATGTTGCTATGGTGATTTACACCACCTGAGGACCCAGGTTCAATTGTTTAAGGCAATGCATATAATTATTCCTTTTATTTTCCTAAATAAGTACTTGCAGCCTCTTGCTTACATATAATGTGTTCCATAATTCAGAATTCTGCCTCGGTTTGACAAATGATTGATGTGCTTGCATTACCAAAGCTAGTAGCAGTCTTAACTGGAAAGGTGAAATTAAGAAGTATGTTACAAAACAAATGCCCTTTACAACTTAAATGGTATCAGAAGAAATGTGGTTTAGTTAACAGATATGTACAAAAGAGAAAATAAGCAAAATTCAGTGGTTTGAATTCAGATTGGTTTCATTCAAAAAGTAAAGGAAGGACAATAACAAAATATATATCACCTCCACGGGTGATACAGAGAAAGGTGTGTTATCGTGTGTAGACAGC
>NW_010400526.1:33698-57048 GCF_000710305.1 Buceros rhinoceros silvestris | reverse complement strand
GAATCCCAAGAATCCAGCTCAGTGTTACTACAAACTTCTCCTACAACTTCTGGCAGGTTATTTAAACCCCTATGCTTCTGTTTCTCAATCTGAGTAACTGCTAGAACTAAACTTACCCTAAGGGTGTATTTTGAGACTTCAGTAATAATTCCTAAGTGCTTTAAAAAGTGCTACATCATGTAAGTGAAGAATGTCATTATTAAAAAGGTGCTTTAGAA
The DNA here is from genome assembly GCF_000710305.1 of Buceros rhinoceros silvestris. Classification (NCBI taxonomy): domain Eukaryota; kingdom Metazoa; phylum Chordata; class Aves; order Bucerotiformes; family Bucerotidae; genus Buceros; species Buceros rhinoceros. Next base: position 56,830 of record NW_010400526.1, on the reverse strand, counting down.
CTCATCGCTAACAAGGGCTTCTTCTAGAGCTAAAACTGTGCCAAAACCATTATTAGCTTGCAAATTACAACGTTCCCATCGACACACAGGAGAGATGCACAGGCGAGAGTTGCACCTGTAGTGCAAGGGTAGGATAGGTACATCCAGCATCACTGCGTGTTGCAATGCTCAGCTGCTACTACCAGGTACCTTGCTGCAGCACAAAGCTCGCTGCAGACCCATGTGCACGGTCCCTTCTCATCTGCAGGCATCCGACCAGCAGTACTTCAGCTAAATACTAAAATCAGTAGGACTATGTCTGCTGGCAGACACTGCAGTCTCAGCTGCAGCACAAGGGTAGCCTAGCAAACACAGATCATCACTGGGGTTAGCTGGAAGAGGGGTACATCACTGGAAAGGGCCAGGATAGCCACGTGGAGGTGTCACAGGCTTGATTCCTGTTCAAGGGTCTGACACTCCCAGTGATTTTGTTCCTCAGTGGTGTTTTTAGAAGATGAATCTGTATCTGTTTAGGGTTGAAGGACACCTTTCTTTGCACGGATGTTGGTTTGGTACAGACAGCGGTTTCATATTGAAAAACCATATTTCAACATGCATTTTGGAAATGAAGCCCAACTGACTGAATACAATATAGGGAGGGAACTTAATTTAGGAACAACGAGGAGTGTATGTAAACTTTAACAGAAACATTAATTACGTCTCCATCTCACTTTGCACAAAAGATTATTAAGCTAAGGCTATTTGAAAAGGTGCTAAACATTTTCGTAGAGAACACACTTTTTCCCTGTAAACTCTTTAATACGCTGAAATTTTAGGAAAGCTGCCTGTGCTTTGGAACTCCTTTAGAGAAGCTGTTATTTCTAACAGTCTTGTCTTGCATGCAGGACAATATAACCTGCTATCACTTCTATGTAAACACCGAGATGACTGGTTGTGTAATACAACAAGGTTACTTGCTGCTACGACTGCCCGCTAATGTGAAAAACTTGTTAGCTGTTTAGTTGTCTGGCAATGCTTAACCAGCTTTGTCTACGAATTCAGATGGAAAAATTATCACCTTTCTAAAAAAAAATTCCAGAAGAGGAGGCAATGCCTTCTGCAATAGATATGTAATTATTCTCTTTCAAGATTTCAAAGTTTAAAAAAAACCTAGTATTTTGAAGCATCCAAGGTATGTTATACGAAGGTAAGTCTTTGAACTTACTTCAGCCTCTTTTAAACTTCTTTTAAATTTCAACTTCTTTTACACTCAGGTAGGTCAGAAAGAGTATTTTGGAAAATAAGAATAAAAAGACGACTTAAAATCCTGCCTTTGGTCTGCCAGTTTCATGCAACAAGAACAGATGCAAATAGGACTATGTTATATTTGTAGTGCACAGATTATGTATGCATGAACTGAAAAGCTTACCAAGACACATGACACTGCTGAGCCAACTGAAGGGGAAAAGCTAATTTGGAATCCAGACGTACTTGAAAAATCTAAGATTTTCTACCTTCTATGAAATAGTGAGGAAAAAGGTGTTACGAACGTTCTTCAAATTGAATGTTGAAATTGTTCGTTCAGCGCTTTCTCTGCAATACAGCTTGTGCCTAACCTTTATAGCTGGGATGGCTCCTGGGGGAGGTGCATCTCTCCAGCTGAGAACCAATGGCTCAAACCACACATTCCTGCAGATGGAAAATGGTTATATCCTTGATTTACCTGTTGTTCCAGGACAGCACCTTACACAGCTTTTTTGAGCAAATGACAAATACTTGCCTTGTGTTCATAAATCTTGCCTAAGTTTACTCCAATTGGCCACAATGGAAGTACATAAACTGCTTTATTTAACTGTGATGCATCAAACACAAAGCCAGGATTCAAACCAGTTTTGTACTGATTGGCAAACTATTTTGTCTGTGTTATATGTAAGGACGGGACATTGTACTGGCACTCATTGCTAGTGTTGGGGTGCTCGACTCCCCTTCAAGAACAAGCCTACCGACTAAGGTGAAGCATAAACTAAAGCAGAGATACAGAAAAGACTGTAAGCAAAGTGACTGGAATTCAGATTGCATTTTTACTTTGAATGCTTCCTGTCTTAAATAAAACAGCAGCGATTTCTCATCACTGCTTGTTTTTTGGCAGTGATGTCCCTTACAAAGTCACAAAGATCAACCACTTCTGCACCAGCAGAAAGAATCCAAATCCTCTATTTGTTTGTATAGAGACAAGTCTTGGTTCTTAAGTCTGAAGAAAGAAGCAACACCTTCCTGCTGTTTTCAGGGTGTATTTCCAATGAAGTACGCCACAAGAGTCCGCGATGAGACTGCCCCAATCTTAATGCTGGCTGGGCTTTGCACCCGCTGCGTCACTCCAGGCAGTTGCTCTGTGACTCCCTTTGCGCCTCTTCTTCACATACACTGTACCTTCCCGCCTGCCTCAGCTGCTCCTCATTGGCCTTTCCATGGAACTATTACTGCGCTAACGTTTAATAATAACAACTGGAATATTACTGATGAAAGTGCACCAAGATATGACAGGTTTGTATAAATGCTCTATCCCGTCCCAGCATCTCTCAGGATTTGATAGCACATCTGTAAAGCTGAAAGTTAAGTTAAAAAGAAAAAAGCATTCATTGTGTTCTGGAAAAATAAGGCATACAGAAGTCATTGCAATCAACCTGAATTTCCTCCCGTTAAAATCTAACCCTGTCTTACAGCTTTGTGTTGTTATTTTTGTCAGATCCCCAGATTCATCTTGTAATAATGTGCTCTCTCCCCAGAGACCTAGCCGGTGCCTTTCATCAGCAACAGCCCTCCAGAAGTTCCACTTAGCTCACAAAGCAAACACAATGTTTGCCATAATACTTCAAAAAGGTCATACTGTGCTTCCTAACTTAATGGCCATTTATATTGCTTCACAACATTTAAATTCACACTCTGCTATCAAGTGGAGCCATGCCATCTAAAAATAAATGCTTAAAAGCTAAATAAAAAAAAATGCCCTAGATACCTGGGTTTGGAAGTGCTTTCTGCTTATCTGAAGATAAATTCTGATGCCCTTCTTCACAAGTCCTTTAACTCAAGGGTAGGTCCACTGAAAACAGCAGGATAAATGCTGAGGCCATCACTCCCAAGTATTAGGTAGTGCCATAGGTCCCAGAATACCCACAAGGCCATCAGTACAACATCGAAGTACCTTGAATTTAAAATTTATTTTCATAGCTCACCTTTGGAAGAAGGAAAAGGCATTAAGCCCTTAGGACAATGATTCAAAGCTCACATATGCCACGTGCAACAGGCACAGACCTGCTCTACACATACACAACCTAGTGCCAATCCACAAGTCTGGCAACCACACCAGCCTGATGCTGAGCCAAACCTGGAGGCCTGCTCATAGGCACAGCCCACGAATTTTAGCTCAGCACTCCCCTCCCCTCACTTATCACCTGGCCCCTGGCTCACACCTGATTTCCAGTTAGCAGAAAGGAAACTCACTGCAGCTGACAGTGCCACTTCAGAGTGCAGCTACTGAGGAGTCAAAGAGGCAGCACTTGCCCATAGGTAACCACCTAAGCTAAAAAGCTGATAGCAACTTTTCTTTTGCTGAAATGCTGCATGAAACCTAAACTACTTTTTCTTTGAGGCAGTACAATCTGATTAACCAGCACAACTAAGCTCCTCAAGAATTTAAAGCAAGCACAGCTGTAAAATACAGCCATGATCATTAACATAAGTTATCCTTTACCACTCTTACATGCATCCGTAGGTAAAGATGTATTCTGCCAGTTCATTCATTTAGATACAAAATCAGCTTGAGAGCGCAGGCCATGTCCTTGTGACTTGAATGATGACTTATATCTATTTGAACCACCGCGGCCACACCTTTTTTATCCACACAAGTGAGGTAGCTTCACACTGAGCCCACTTACATATAAGCTCTGAAGCCACAAAATGGAACCAGCTGATGTCCTGCTGGTACAGGTACATGGAGCACAAACAGTTAAAACTTTGACATTTCCCACATCACAGTGTTTACCTTACCTGCAGTATTTGCAGTGATTTCCTATGCTTTTTGAGGGGGAATCACTGCAAATGCCACTGACCCAATTTTTGCTTCCTAATTTGGATTTGCTCATATCTATTCTATCTTCAAGCTACACCAAATCTTTGAAAATTGCAGTGTGCCAAAATTGCAGGCAACTCACACTGAAAATTTCATCCCTCCATTCATTTCCATTTATTCAAACCACAGGTTTTCACTCACTTGCGTAAGAACTCACAGCAATCCAAATATTTCAAATATGCATATTCAACATTATGTTTTCAAAAAAAAAAGGCCCCTGTTCTATGAAGAAGGACTATATCAAGCTATGAATTAGCACATCAATATTGTGATAGGTCAGAATAAAGTATCCAAACCAAAAGCATATTTTTTACATTTCTTTTCAAGTAGCTACGCTATGTAATTCTCTGTTACTTTAAAAATCTCCATTTCTTATGAAAAAAGGTTATTTGGAGTCTGTATTATAATTAGCAGTGTCCAAATTTACACACCATGCAGTTACTTCTGTATTTGTTATCTCATGTGAAGCCTGAATTTTGCTTATGCTGGTATCATGACGGATTGTGTACGTCAGGGCTTAAATTTAACACATTTTCCTCTAATTTCAAATCTCCACAACTTCTCCTTTAGCAGAATGGTGATTAAGTGATGTATACAAAATCCATGTGTCATTTTTCAGATGAAGGTGGACTCATCAACATTAGACAGATCTCAGGCACCTCTACTCAGCATTTTGCCCTTCAAGTCACTATTCAGACTTCTTTAATTTCTGTTTCTTTGATCTCCCTTCAAAATATAGTCTAAGTTTAATGATAGCCAAATATGCTGGGGGCTTTCTATTGCCTTCCAAGGGCTTTAGATGAAAAAAATCAGTACGTACTTTTCCATAGCTCTCAGAGGCAGTGGCTGTTTCCTCACACGACATCAAGAGCCATTCCATGAACTTGATCTGCATATCTGCATAGCACTGGACTGGAAGACAAAACCAGAACTATTTATTCTCCTTCCTCTAAACAACAGTAGTAAAACCATACAACAGATTTCTCCAATAGTCGCCACGTCTAGATGGAAAAGTGACAGTAATTGCCTACAACATCGCATCCTACAGATCTAGTATGCCACAGATCAGATCTAGTATGCCACAGATTTAGTACTACTCTCCTGTACTGCACAGGATGGGAGGTGGTCAAGGATGAAAGGAACATTTTCCTCTCCATTTGTAAAGACTCCAGAAATCATGCAGCTACTGTCCTGTCTGCCCCAAACGCAGGAAAAGCCACACCATCACGAGGTAAGTGAATGGAGTAACAAGCAGAAAGTCTGCCCAAAAGAGGATCCCTGCACTGAACTGCAGGGAATGTCTGACTGACGGTACCGCTAAAGAACTACCTCGGCCCCAGGCAGCAGCCACCATGTGCTTTGGCACTGCAAAAAATCTAACAGGGGCTTTTAATACTAAAGATGTTATTTTGTAACAGCTCTTTATACCCCCATACGGCCTCACCACCGGCTGTGCGGTGACTTGGTGATATTCCACAAATATATACAACATGAACTGTCTGCCCTGAGACAGTCAGAACAAACAAGTATTTTCAAATAAAATAACTTTTCCCCTACTAAAAACAGAGACAAATACTGCAACATTCCTAAGTTAGTTGTACAAGTCAGAAAAATAATAGTTGTGGTAAATTATTTCATCTAAAAAATGTCCTTCCTTTGGGCACAAACTACTTTCAGTATTTACAAGTTAAATACCTAAATGATATTCTTCCATGAACAGAAAGAATAAACTAGAAATCAGATGCGTAGTCATCCCCCATCACATTTTTGTGGATCTATAATGAAACATTTGGGAAACTGTATATGCTGCCTCTGATCACGGTTCTTCTGTTGATTAGTAACACTTTGCCACGCAAACTTTCAGTCACAGTGCCAATTAAATCTACTCACTTGTGTTTAGAAGTTAATTAATAGTAAATTTAAGTTCTGAATTTCATGCATTTATTTATCCATACATTAAATTTATCTCACGGCTGGCATTTCAGAAGAATATTTTGTCGAATTATTTTCATCTAACAAAGAAAGCTACTAAAACAGCCTTTGTGCTTCATTTCATGGTGTCACTGCAAGCCATCCTGCAGGATACTGTACCGGATAACTTCAAGGAACCCTTCCTTCCTCTTCGTATTTGTCGTAGCTGTCTACAATTGCACCAGCATTAACAGAACTTCCCTCAAAAAATGGGAAAAGAAATCCTGCAGCCTCCTAATTGACTTCACCCTTGTCTACTCACACTCACGGGACAGTGTTACTCCTTTCCACCTCACAGGCTACCAGATGTGGTAAAAAGAAGCCAAATGAAAGCAGCTACTCATCAGGTAAGTAGGTATATGTAAGACAGATTGTCTTTTTGTTACATTATAATATTTACATGGTAAAAACAAATTAAAATTGCCATGCAAGAGTAGAAAAAAGTTGAAGAAGAGCTCAGGAAAGAAGAAAAAAAGGTCATAACTATTTGTCAGGCTTTCATGCTAATTAACTGATCAACCGTTTGCTCCACAAGCTTTGTGTCACTGTATTTTTCACAGAGAAGTGACTGGTTCTTTCACCAGTTTGCTTCTATATACACTATGGGTTACATAATATTTCCAGGTCCAGACTGGGCTCAAAGGTTCTTCCCAGGCCATTGGTCACTGAGACAATTCACAAAGGGGCGCATGGTGACTCCCCTTTGCCAGAGGAAATACTGCAGCAGGCACAAGCTAAATGTGTCTTTTCCTGAGACAGCTCTCCTCTGCCAAAGAAAAGCAAGGACCATACAGGAACTGCTTGCTGGAAACAGGGAGAATCCAAAGCTGAGGGCTTGGTGAAACCATAGTGCACGGTGAAAGGTCCTTTCTTGTCGTCATGCTGTATCGCACACTAGAGCAGTGACTGGGCTATGGACCTGTATCAGAATGAAGGCAAAACAGACCAATCAGGTTGCTTGGGCTTGGGTCTTCCTTGAGGTCAATGCCAAATTCTATATTGCTGATTTTTCTGTGTCAGTGACACGCACGGAAGGAGGACTGCAATCCTCCAGAATAAATCAGTATAGCCATAGAGAATCTATTTGCATTAGCTTTCTTTTGCATCTTGACCAGATCAAGAGCACAATTTTACCTCATTGAAGCTCTGGGGCCACTGACTTCAGTAGAGTTGAAACAGATGTGAAACCTCCAGTGACCACCACATCTGATTCAAAAGTGCAAATTGCCTGTTCAGGAGCCCATCGTGATTTCAGAAGCAGCGGGAAGAACAAGGAGCCACTAGAAATGGAACATAATCAATTCTTTTTGATAACAGCTATTGTAAAGAGCAGTTGAGGTCAGCTCCAAGATACAACTGTAATTGTACAGCTTGGCCTGAAAAATTACTCTTTGCTAATACAGCTATGCCAGCAATCTGTGCTACAGAGCTTATGGAAACATTACATTTGCTTAGAATTCCACTCTGTTTCAACAGGATGACACTTAGAAGGATGTCTGGAGGGAGTGTTAGTCTCTACCTAACGCACAGTTCTGAGTCACCAGTCAGCCATGAGATATAATTGTCTATGTAATTCTAATGGTGACCTACTGAACAGAAGCTAAAACCAGACAAGAACCATTAATTACTAGTTATTTTGAAATAAAATATGTGTAAAGTGCCTTTGTGATAGACAGATCCTTTCTGTACTCTCCACTGCATGTTAGCCTGTCAGAAGACATGACAAATAAAGAGATCACAAATCTCTGCAGTTTTGTCCAGTATCACTTTAAAATAATGTTTCATCTGATCTTCTAACTATATTTAAATTAATTAAACCCCATTTATCACTACAAGTTCTCAGAAGTACTTAAGGATTCAAAGTCAGTTTTTCTTCCTTTATCAAGTAACCTAGTTTTCTGAGTGGGTAGGATGTGGCCTCTAAATTACCGTGATGAATAACGTCATGACTAAGAACGTGGGTCAGTTTTTCATTAAAATTAAAAGGTCCTGATTCTCTGTTGTCAAACTATCAAGTGCTGCTGCAAAGGGAAACAAAGCGCTGTCAAAGCAGAGTGATGATATTTAACATCCAGTTTGCCCTGGTGTAAGGAACACGTCATGTTATAGGACACTGCGCAGGCAGAACCATTGTGCTTTTTTTTCAAGGACAGCAAGTAAATTCTGTTTTATTCATGGCGAAGAAATTTTTCTGCTTGTTGAAATTTGCTTCCATGAACACAGGGTCAATGTACCACTTAATTCCTTTATAAATCTTCTGAAGATGGACAAATTCCAAGCAGCACAATGGTGTATCATTTCTGCCAATCTGAGGGAAAGACAGCATTACTGGTAATTCCTTCTTCTGATCCAAGGGTTTTGAAAGTCAGAGACATGTGGGCAGGCTGTCAAAGTTATGGAGACTGCTGGTGAAAGACAGATTTCAGGGTATTGTTTAAAATGCAGCAATGAAGCCTCCTGGCATTATTGTGCATTTTACACAGAAACTACCCTCCGGGACTCCCGTTCTTGGCAGGCCCCAGCCGCCCCGTGCCCGGGTCTGTGATGTCGCAAGGTAGAGCAGCGACTCTTTCACGGGCACCCCCTTGCTGTGGGGAAAGAGCTTGCGTGCCCTTGTGAGGTTGAGAGCTGTGCTGGTGGTGGCATATGCCTCCGGTGGGGTCTCCCAAGCCAGACAGGTCTCAGCTGAAGGGTCAGACAAAGTGTGTCCACAGGCAGGATGGGCTCACTAGCCTCTGGGACACCCTCCTAGGAGAAGGACAACTCTGACTCCAAACCCGGGCAGATGGAGCTCGTTTAGCCTTGTAAGGCTCATCCATCATCTAAGAGAAGGATACTCTAACCAAACCTATGACCTGAGGACTTCGCTGTCACCATCCAAGCTCGCTAGGCCCTGGCAGATGAACCTCAGGTGTAAAGGGTGGAGCCAGTTCTGCGCACGCTGCACCTCACCTAAAAAATCCACCGCGCAGGCCCAAAGGGTGCACTCATCGCTTGCAGCGAGCGTGGGAAAAGCCCTTCCCAGATCTTCGTTCATGAAGCCAAGCTGTGATGATGATGATGACACTGAAACTACCAACACTACAAGATGCAGCTGAGAATCCTTAAGGAAACTGAAGTTGAAGGTAAACTAAAAGCAAATTCAAATGCAGCTTTGGAATGCTCACAGGACATGACTTTGCAACTTCAAATTACACCTTTTCATGATGGAGACAGCTGCCCCCAAGCGAAGACCTGACCGATGCCATGTAGAAACAGTGAAACTGCTGACAAACCAAGTATTAAGTGCACCAAGGAACTTGGACAGAGAACCAAAGTACATTCTCTAAATTCCCATCATGGCCATTTGTAAGGATTGTAAAGGAGAAAAGCTCAGCTAGACACGTGATATTTTTCCATGAGAAGTGTCACCTCTCCGGTTCTCACATGACCTCAGTGGGAAACCAGTGGGAAGCACTGGATGAAACTCTGTGTCACACCAAGGAGTCACACCAATGCTCCAAGGCTGACAGCTACTTTTAGGCACAACAAGGTTCCTCTCTTGCCATTCTTGTCAAAGACTGGAGGCACCTTTGTGTGTCGACCCAACCTGCCACTTCTCCAAACCAGTCAATTCCCAGATGAAAAAGGAACACACCTGACAGGGCTGGTATTTCCCATCTAAGAGTTTTCTGACGAGAAAGGACGAGGAGAATTGGCAGAGAAACGGCAATCTCTTGGCCTAGACGGAGAGTTGTCATCTACAAAATGGCTCCCCAAAATCTAAGGTAAGGAAGAACCCACAGCCTTTGTGGCTCAGCTCTGTGATCTGTTGTGCTAGCAGTTACTTTGCAAATTTGGTGGTTATTTACTGATTTATAACAGCATCCTTCCCAGGATTTACAGGATTGTACAGAGCAGAACAAAGAAATGTTCCAAGTAACTTATCTCAAGTGAGTAGATAGAGCGAATTTTTAATGTTTGACCTCAAACATATTGAAAATATAATATGGCTTCATCTGTTTCCTCTAATGAGAGAAACATCTACATGAAGAAACTGCAGAGGACATAAACAGTACATGAAATGGATTACCTGACCTGAAAAATAAGAGGATTTTTCAATAGAAATACCGAAGATTTACCTTTTAATCATGATTTTGTACTAAAAGGGAGCTAAGGAAGCTGCCTGAATAAGACATGAGAAAGACGGATGGCAGAGAATTATGTTAGATATATTACTGAATTCTGAATAGCTCAAAATAAGTAATGAAAAAGACAAACGTAATACAGAAATACTGCAAATAATCAAAAACGTCAGATATAGAACAGTATCTTACGTAGCACACACTATGACAAAAATCATAATTAGATATGTAAGGGCAAATGTAGAAACAGTGAAACAGGTTTAACTCATGCAGGTTTGAATGTTAAATTACTCAGAAGGACCTTATAAAGATTTTCTGATGTTCTTCCTGAAAACAGCAGTTGATTCAGTCTAACTCCAGATTGAAGAGTGAAACAAAATGTTCAAAACAGTACTGTCAATCACATCCAGGCTTTAGCACCCCGTATGATTTACAGAGGTGGATTCTACATGCTAATGCGTGAGATACAGATGGATTAACTGTCCAGTCTACACCCAGACTGACTAAGGTCATACAGCACTACTGTTTCCCCACACTGTGGAAAGGCATTTGGACAAAGACAGCTCCTACAAGGAAAAGAAACGCCATGTGTTACTGGTGGGGGCCACTTAGCTTTCGAGAGGCTGTCGAGAAGGGGAGATGTGGTCAGACAGATTGACTGAAGATGGCTATAGGTGTCCCTGGTGATCCTGGTTGAGGGTGTTTCCCTAAGCCAGCCCACGGGATGCATGCTAACCAGTATGAAGTACACAGCTTGGCATTTCCAGGAGGTCAGCACACAAACAAAGACAAATGAACAAGAAGCCGCCTTTTTTATCTTCTAAAGAAAAAGGGAACAGCCTAGCTCACCAAGGACAGATGTCAGCCTTCTAAGCCCACGAATACCAGCTGTTCTGTGGATTTCATTGACCTGAAATACAAGTTCTCAGAGTCAAAATATGAATCTTTTGAACCTACATGTTCAATCTTACGACAAAGATATGGTTTTAAAGAGAGGATTTTGTAGCGAGCAGCAAAGCATAGTAATGATTAATACCCTGATGACCAGTAAGTGCTCTGAACAGCTCTTACTCTGCAGACACTGACATTCTCTTGCCAAAGAAAAAACACAGTGGCATTTCATGTTAAAAAAACAATGTTCATTGAAATAGAAAAGGCACTAGCTGGCACTGAGGCTAACAAATAAGACGGTCAGCTGAACAGACACAAACTGTACAGAACATATATGCAACATATTCTACGAAACAGTAGTTAATTTACCCTATGCAGTATTCACTTTAGCAACTTACATTAGTTTAAGAAAAAGAAAAAGCTATGACATTAAATTTTCTGATTAAATGCAATTATAACTCTTAATCACTACCTTTTAGCAGGGCTACTAATGGAAATACATTAATTCATGCTGGACACTTATAATTTTATTCTGGTTTTAAGAGTCACTATTATTTGCAGTTCTGTTACCCAGAAGAACACCTGTCATGTTCAGAAAACCCAATCAAACCTTGACAAAAGTTTTAGTCTATGATTCAGCAAAAGCTCATAGGCTCATATGCTTAAGGTCCTACCAAAATAAAATCTGAAGTAAGCATCTATCAAACCTTTTTAGAGGGATGGAACTGAAAAAAAAGAAATACTCCTGCTTTTTCTTTATCTGATGCATCTCACTATCTGAAATCGAGGAGAGCTACTGCTTCTTCTGTGTTTTCCCAGGGGGCTTGTGGTACTCCAGAAAGGTCAGTCAAGCTCAGACTAGGATATAAGGTAGCTCTAGAGCTTTGTTTAGCTTGCATGTATTCCTCTGTGCCAGGAAGCTCACAGATAGAGCAAGAGTGACCTGGCCCTAAAGGCCAAAATCCAGATCAAAAGATATAATCAACATCTGGAGCAAAAAAGAACTGTGGAGGAGCAAAAACTGCACATATGCAAAATCGTGTATGCAGATGGGCATGTATGCAAGAGTTTTAAGTAACTAAAGGAACAAATGAACAAATGAAAGAATTCCTCTAGGTTTTGAGGTACATTTGGGCTACAATTTTTTCTGACGATAGACAGAAAAACAAGTTAAATTTGTATCAAACCAGTAGCTACTTAAACAATGCTTTAGACTAAAGTCAGGCTGTACTATCTTATGAGGAATATGTAAAAAGAAATATGGTAGCTTGGTCGAACTTCTGTCCCCCCACATGAAGCTGACTGTGCATGGATATAAAACATTATCATAAAGCCTGTAAAATGCTTAGGAATCCTATGAAATAAATTAAGCTTCCAGACATTTCTCGAAGGTTTGGTTTTTAAAAAGAAAAAGCAATGAGAGAGAGAGAACAGAGAACTATGATGGCATTTACGCAGTAGGAATCAAAGGTATTTGTAAGATCTATAGATTCAAAATATATATCTCTAGAGACAAGCTAAGAACGGTTAAACACAACGCTGACTATGCAACAAAACCTGATACAAGGAGTATTTTTTGATTCCTTGAATTTGAAAAGGTATTGGAAGAAGAAAACAGATCATCACCAAAATGTAAAGAGTAAATACAATTTGCACAGTTATTTCCTCTCACTGAAATGAGGTTAGATAATTGTATATTTAAAAAGATCCCATACTAACTCTTCCATCTGGATGCATTAATGGGATGCATCAAAGTGAAAGAATCTTGCATAATATGGAAGCTTATCAGCTGGAGTCTCATGGGCATGGTAGTATTGATAGTATCCTGAAAGAGCAAGTGGTCCTGAACTGCAAGTGGACACTGATGGGTTTCCTCTGATTCATCCCTCAGGCTCACAAAGTGCTGGGGGGTCTCTCCCCAACTGTTAGGGTCACCAGTTGTGGTGGGCACCAGTTGTCGCGATCGGTTGGGACGGACAACGTGACAACAGCTTGTGTGCACACAAAGCCTTTATTGAAATACAAGTGCAGCAAACTGCTCTGCACAGCGTTCTCTCTTATCACATAGCTTTATAATCTTCTAGTACTTTGTTTATTACACGTGCCCTGCTTGGATTGGTTTCAAGTGCACTCTCCTCCAATCAGCTACTGACCAAGCCTCTCTGTCTCCTCCCAAACGACACGCCTCCTGCTGCTGACTGACAGCAGGCTAATTCGGCTTTTTTCCCGCTTGGGCGGACAACGTGACAACAGCTTGTGTGCACACAAAGCCTTTATTGAAATACAAGTGCAGCAAACTGCTCTGCACAGCGTTCTCTCTTATCACATAGCTTTATAATCTTCTAGTACTTTGTTTATTACACGTGCCCTGCTTGGATTGGTTTCAAGTGCACTCTCCTCCAATCAGCTACTGACCAAGCCTCTCTGTCTCCTCCCAAACGACACGCCTCCTGCTGCTGACTGACAGCAGGCTAATTCGGCTTCTTCCCTGCTGGGGTCATGCCCACAACAAAGTGGGGTGCTGGAGTCCACGCACATTGCAGAGATGGCATGAAAAAATCTCCATGAGGCTTTTACAGGTGTAAGCAAACACTCAATTGGAGGACAGGTAGAACAAATAGAAGAGGCCATTTTGTGACAGTAAAGGCTTATTCAACCATCTCCAAGGAAAGACTTTAGATACAGCCACCTTCCTACACAACACCTATCACATCAGGAACCTATGTTATAATGCAGTGAACATCAAAACTTCTTCCTACATGTTTTTAGAGAGTCTTATGAACTGCATGGGTTTTGGGAGGCTTGCAGGACTAAGTGAAGAGATCATGTCTGCTGCAAGCAACAGTCATTTATAGCCTACTTCCAAGAGGAATGGGCATAGAGTATTGTCAAGGGTTAGGGCTGGGCTGGCCACTAGATGAATGACAGACGCTCGTATTAACTCCCCTTCCTTGCCAAAGGGGGAGAGAAAGAGAATAAGGGAGAGAGACTTATAGATTGGAAAACTAAAACTGCTTTAATGAAAAAGGAACAATAAAAAGAAAAAGATAATAAGAAAATAGAGAAATATACAGAAAACAAAATATACAAAACCAATATTGAAACCCCTCAATGATGATCATGCCACCACTGATGCTGCAGGGCACAAACTGGGGAAGGCCCAGACTGAACTCAACAGGAGATGGGAACTGGATTCAGGAACTGGATCCAGGAATGCACAGGTTGGGATCAAAGGCAGTAGAATGGACAGAGTCCTCATCGGACACCAGCCACTGGAGAAGAGAGACTGACCCTTGCAATCCCTCAGCTTTATACTGAATATGACGTCTATGGGAAGGAAAGTATCAGGTCACCTGTCCCGTCCGCTTCTCCCCATAGGTGCAACCTTTACTTTACAGCACCCCAATGTGGTACAAGATTTAGCAGTGACCTTAATTTCTATAGGAGCAAGTATCAGCAAGAGCCTTTCTGCATCCCAGTCCCTGGCAGTGACTGCGAACATCAAGCGCTGTCACTTCTCGAAGCAGACGCTGTCTGCAAAAATATGCCGTTAACTTCAGAAAGTGCCGCCACTGAGCAGAGACTGAGCTGAAAAGTGAAATCACTGAACAGAATGAGTTCTGTTCTAACTCAAACTAGGACAAGTATGGAAACTGGATGTCCTAGCCTCTGTCCTGAGGATGTCAGCAGCCCCCGTGTCCACGGCACCCCAGCACATCGCCCAGTAAAGAGGGAGTGGGAGTACGGCGGGTTGTAGCATACGCGTGTGTTGTGTTAAGCTTGGCAGCATGGGTAGCAATAGGAGTAAAAAACCATAGCTCGGGCTGCAGATCATCCACAGCTGAAGATCATGTCTTTTGGAGCATGAGTGTTCAGGACACAAGCCCCTGTCACTGCTTCTTCAACAGCAGTTTTTACCATAATCAGACCCTTGCTCTCCTGTGCAGACGTACTCTCAGAAAGAATTTCTGGTAGCTTATATTATAAAGGATATGTTCACAATTACAGGTTTATCATAAAAAGCTTTGATACATCTTAAGGAAACTGGAATTTATCTGTGTTAAACAGGTGACATAAGCCAGTTAACACTTCTGAAAGTGTGTTTGGAAGATAAACTAGCCATAAGTTTGCCATAAGGTCAGTGCTATCACGTAATGAGGGGCTCTGCCATACGGCTGTATGGAGAAAACATTCTAAATTAGAGGGGTTTTTTTTTTACTTTAAAAAAGAACATACCTTGGAAATAATGTTTTCACCCACATACTTGACATTACCTAAAATCAAAAAAGAGAATCAGTGAATCAGCCTTTCATCACACATTGCATCATTTCAAAAACGCCCTGAAAACGTGGGGTTCACAGAAAACTAAACATCATATGGAGAGGGTCTACCACCACAGCAAGAGAGACTCAGTTCTTTTGTGAAAAGAAAATTGATTTTGTTTTGACCAAAAAAAAATAAAAAACCCCTTTATCTGTATTCCTGTAAAGTGTCAAATTAAGTGCTACATGGGGAAATGAGGAAGCTCGAAAATACTGGAATTAGCACCAAGACATGCTTTAAAAAAATCTAGCTGAAGGGGATGAAATAAGATGTGCTAAAAGAGGAACTATTAAATGGGGATAAGCTTATTATTGCAAAATCTCCGGCACTGGTCCTGAGACTCATTTTATTTAACATTTTCATCAGTTATCTTGGCACAAAATAGAAGGATCAAAATAATTAAACATTAATGGCACGAAGTTAGATGGCAGTGACCATACTGATGAGGATCACTATCACATATGAGAAGAGCTGGATGACACTGGAGTAACAGAAATGAAATAAATTATGATAGTAAGAAGTTGCCCTGGAGATCAATACAAGTTTCTGCTATAAGCTTGGGGCATGGGAGGAACATTGGCTGGTCATGAGAAGATGCTGCTCTGCTCCTTGAGGGTAACACAGCCATACAAGTTGGTGTGACAGAAGCCAAGGAGATAGCATACTGGAGTGGAAGATGGGGTAGTTAGTATGAGGGTCATCACGAAACTGGAGAGATCTTATGAGAGGGCTTTTTAACGCTCTGGTTATCTATACCCACAAAACAAAGGTTGACAGAGGGTACGACTGTTCAGTAAAATTCTGCTGAAGATTAAATACCAATGAGGAGAGAAGAGCCAATATACACAGGAGAAGAAAAGGTACACGTACTTTGGGGTTGGAACTCAAACTAGGTTTTCAGCTCTCTGGAGAGTAAGGTTCTGAAACAGTCTTTTGAAAGCTAATAAATTTTAAGGCCAATTTTATAAAAAAGGATTAACTGACATGTTTGCCTGCAATTACAGAGAAGTAAACATGTTCACCCAGGAGAGCCGCCTTTTACTTCTCCATTCTCTGTTCCTAATGGCCAAAAGCATCTCAGTAAGACAGATGGAGCTTCATTTCTTCTGCCAAGCTTTGATCTGAACTTTCAGAACTCACAGACCAAGCAGTTAGAGACAAAAAAGAAATGCAGTACATATCCCTTCCTACTGTGCTCTACTATTTCATCTCCAATAGCACAGTGCATATAACTCTCTTTGGAGACCGTTGCAATCTCTCAGCAAACTGGCTAAAATGAGGCAAAAGTTTTTCAGTTAATTCTGAGTCTTCTGGCAGCTGTTTTCATGTGATTTCCCCCATTATTTGAGTGAAGGTTTTTTGAAACCTTCATAAAATCAAAGCAGGCATTACAAGAAATGACTACGTTTTATGACCTGACATTATGCCATATAATTGCATATTAATGTAATTTTTTAAATGACTCTTTTTCTTCTGATTGCAGCAGAAATGCTGCACATTCTACCACACACATAAACCCAGCAACGTTGTGCCTTGCTTTGGATTAGTGTGCAAAAGTGGATTTTTCACCTGACTTTGAAAAGTGAGCAGTCCCTTGGAACACGCTGTTTTCACAGAGGCTGCTCCACATTCTGGGCAGCAGAGAGGGTTACCCCATGTCACCAGAAAACGTTATGTGACGGCCTCCGAGACATTGCCAACTCCACAGGTTCACCGATGGTTTAGTGACCAGAATCCAACATGTATGACTTGGAAACAAATCTACTCAAGTGAGAAGCTTTTCAACAAAGATTTCAGATGCAGCATGTTTCCAATATGTATTTTGGCGATGTAACTATGAATTTGAAGTAGTCTAGTTTTAGCCTCTCTCTAGTAGAAATTCTTAAGAAAAGCTTTGTTTTCATCCTTCAGTCTTGCCAATTGTTCTCATGCATAATAAAAATAAAAGACGTGAAATAGTCTTTAACAATAAATAAATATTTTAATTTTAGCTTTCCTCTCAATTTATTAGCAAGAATTTTTGCTTTATTCATCACTGGGCAAAGAGCAATCACTGATTTGTTATGGAGATAGAATTATTAAAATTGTCCTGACCTATTCTATTTCCCTACTTACGAGGGGATACCCCCTAAAATTACACTAAAGTAGCCCTAACTCTGCTTTCATAAATCAGAAGCCTTAGAGAGCAAGGCAGCAGTGAGACAAGGCAGATTTTCAAAATGCTGCGTAATGCTTTTACTCCATCGATCTTTTACTCTGTCAAAATATTAGCTTTTTACTATACCACATTTTCCGTGCCATGTACAGCAATTATGATGTGACTGGAAAGAAAGGAAGCCTGACAGGTTACGCTCTTGTACAGTTTCCAGATTTTAATGGGGCTGACAAGTCTCAAGGACTCTCCTGCTGCAACAGAGATGCCCAGTATTTCCCACAGCCATGACACAATACAGTAATCAAGTCCACATGCTGCTGAAAAACACATAAAGCAGCAGTGGCAAGGAGAAAAGGTAGAAAGTTTTATATAGGTTAAGAGCACACTGTGGTGGAAATCTCACTGTACATTTGCCAGTTGGTATTCATCTATTTGAACTAACACGTGCAGAATCACTTACGTTTTTCCTTAGCTATATAAAGAAACAAAATAAAAACTGTCTTGCCATTGGAGGGGACAGAAGGGGATTGCAGCTACAGAACCCACAGAAAGCTGTGTGTGTATCCAGCATAAGACACAACTCTGAAAGCAGCAGCTCTAGGAGCTCTGAAACCAGCTGCAGTACCTCAGCTTTCAAGAAGTGCTGGACTAATGGGCTGGTCTTCGCCATCCACTCCTGAGAAGACAGCATCACTCTGCAGAGCAGTCATGCTTCCACCCCAAGCAAACACATTTTGTCTTTTCTGTAGTTCTGGGGAAGAAGACATAAACAAGAACTCTTAATTTCAGTGGCCTCATTTGCCATTTCTTCAAGAGGAAGAGAACTAACACAGCATACTCCATCTGTTGTAATGAATTATGAGCTTCCATTAGATGCAAATATAGCTTGGGGCCAGTCAGCATTCATTAAACGCAGCAGCCCTCTAGCCAGAGGTCTGGGAGCTGCTGTAGTTTAGCTGCTCGAGATGTCTTTTCTATAGTTCCTAGGAATCCAGCAGGCATTTCAGAATCTCAGAATTTAGGGCTGAAAGGATGCTTAAGAGGTCATTACTACTCCTGCCATCTCAAGGCAAGGTCAACTTTAACATAGCTCTTTGTGACAGATGCTTGTTCTTAGAGCTGTGAAAAGCTGGAGCTCCCACAGCTCTTCTCAGCAATAGTTAGGCAAACTTTCCTGAGAAATTCACTTACATGAAGAAGTTTGCACCCCAAAGGCTTAAGGAAAGAACAGATATTTTGTTCAGGGAACACAGCTACTGCAGTCAATGTTGATGAGGGGGACTTGAGCTTGAGATGTCTGGGGGCCACTACTATCCTGATCCTTATAGCCATAATTCCCAGTCTTTTTGATGGCAAAAAACCTCAAGTGAGCCTTTTGTTCACAGCCTTCCTGCTCCTCAAACTCTTAGAAAGCGAGAAGATCTTTCCCTGATAAAGCCAAATCAATACCTAACACGAGCATTGATGGAAACATTTTTCTGTATTGCAGAGGGTTACAATGAAGACTGGAATAACCTACATTACAATTATCTGTCCTATTCTTGTAGGAAAGATCTGCAGAAAGCATAATGCAGGGAAACATTTCACTCTGCTTGCTGAGTTGGAGAAACCTATAGAGAGGTATTTCATGAAGACTCGGTGAGCCCAGCTGCTGCAATGTATGCAGGCACTATGCATTACTTCCAAAAATAGGACACTGTGGAATAGGGTGGAAGAAAGGAGAAAGTCAGCAACACAAACTCATCCCCAAGTTTTCTTACCTGAAAAGGTATCTCACACAAAAAGGGAAAATGTGCTCTCATAGTCCCAGGCCCCTGACAGCAGGAGAAGCGACACCCAGCTTCTTAGGTAGCTCAGTAAGCAGCGTCGCTGTATAACCTTGGGCAAGTCACCTTTACCTGTTTCTCTGTCCATCTTCCTTGGTATTTTCTACTTAGATTA
Source organism: Buceros rhinoceros silvestris (assembly GCF_000710305.1). Classification (NCBI taxonomy): domain Eukaryota; kingdom Metazoa; phylum Chordata; class Aves; order Bucerotiformes; family Bucerotidae; genus Buceros; species Buceros rhinoceros. The sequence goes on along the minus strand of NW_010400526.1, from coordinate 37,317 downwards.
TGCAATTTAGATTCCTAAAGGTACTCAAGCACCTAATGCCTCTGTGGACAGGTCAGAAACTGTCTCTTATGCTGTCTATACACTAGCTTTGATCTTATCTGCCATACTGTGTCACTACCGATACAAAAATGATCATCACAGCTCAGCTCTGAGCTCTTCTGTTCCACAATGGGAACAACAACCACGGGGCCCTGTGGGAGTTAACAAGTGAATTCACTTCTTTAATACATTCACAAAAGTCAGCGTAAGAATTCAAACCACAGGAAAAGCATATTGAGAATCCATGTGGCAAAACCACCATATAAAATCATATCCACAATAACTACAGCTTGATTTTAGCTGTAAAACTCACACAGAAGTATGGAAACATCAGTTATTTTGAGAACAGAAACCTCCCCCAGGATTTGCTTCTCAGCAGACAGTGGGCTCAGGATGACTCGGTAGCTTTAGCAGCCTGTTGTGGTCATGTCCAGAGCGAGGGGAAGTTAAACACAGGTTAAAAGTTAACCAAGGACAGTTAAACGTATGCTCCAACTTGGACCAGATGCTGGGCAGATGCAAACCCACTCAGGTTCACAAAATGCAATTCTTGCTTATGAAAACAAAGGCTGAAAAGTGACCTTACTGCAGGTGTAAGCTTACACCACAGCCTAAGGGTCTCATTGTAGGCAACTTGTCAGTCTTATTAGATAAAGGCATAATCAAATCCATTCTCCGGAAGGTAGAGAAACTCAGTCCTAAAAAAGATGCAATCTCATGGTGGTGTGAACTTAAATGCAGAGATGGTTACTGAAAGTGGCGGTACACCACTTGAATTTTTTAGATGCTTTGCAGAAGAATTACAGGGAAAATGTCTAGTGTCTGCATACACTAATCTGGTCAGATGTTTGCAGCCTGGGCACAGGATGATCTGTCTCCTGATACCTCAAGACCTCTTTCAAAACATTAATATTTCTTATTATTTCTGTATCTCTACAGTGGCTCCTTCTGGCCTTGGAAGAAGGAATTTGCCCTTGCTGAGCACTACCGCGGTGTCCTTATCCAATCCCCGAAGAGAGGCCAATGAATAACACGCCCCATTTGGCAAAGTGTTTTCTCAAGTGTAAACAAGTGCGGTTTTAAAATGCCCCCTCCCCCCCTTCTTACAAAAATAAACCACAATCACCATATTAACTGATAAACTGTGTGCTAAAGTACTGGCAAAACCTAGCAATAAATAATAAAAGCATAATTCTGCATTTTAAAAGAAGCCTTAGAAGAGAGAGAGAGAGGTTATCGCTTTAGCTCCCAGTAAGAACAAGGATAAGACTGCAATCAAATTGTGTTCTATGTTTAAAAAAAAAAAAGCGGTGGTATCAGGAGAAAAGCCACTGTAAGATTTCAAGTTATTACATGGTACAATATAAGCTCTATAGGGATTGAAATGCTCATGTCTTTTTAAACATTTAGATGCTTCAGGTAATATTTCTATTACGTGCAATAAAGTAGAAAGTACCCAGAAGTATGTTTTCATTGTTCACCTGGTTCCTTAAGGAATTTCAGGAAAAATCAAAGCCCGTATCCTGTTTTTTATATGTACTGTATATATAAGAAAAACCAATCATAACAAGCAATAAATGCCGGAATTAAAATCAGATATTTGAAATAAATTAAATTCGTAACTAGTAAAATTTAATGTGCCTTTTGGTCCATAATGTTTTCATATTTTCTACATTTTGACTGTTTAATATTTGTTTTTTTACTGTTTTGATACTGTTGGAAACTTTTTTTCTTTTAAAAAATGAGGCATAGCAGATGCAGAGTTTGCTTTTCAATAGTAATTTAAACATCAAGGTGAAGGAAAGATGATTGGGTTATCAGTCACTGTGATTTTTTTGAAAAATCTTCTAGACCCACACACTCAGAATGATTCAAGTTGGAAGGGACCTCAGGAAGTCATCAGTCCAAGCTTCTGCTTGAAATACTCTGAGTACTTTGGGAACTCAACAGAAAATTCAAATCCTTCCTAGGAACCGAAGTCCAGAACCAAGATAGTCACCCAAATTCTTCCTTCCGGCAGCAGAGAAGCCTTACATCGTCCATGGCTGTACTAACGGAAGGAAGCACAGCCATTGCTCCATCTTTAACTCAGCACTTGTTAGGCTGTATCTACGTACTGCATCCAGTTTTAGGCCCCCAGTATGTGAAAGATGTTCATAAACTGAAACGAGTTCAGCGGAGGGTCACCAAGACTGTCAAGGGCAGGAGTACTTGCTGAGTGAGGTGGTGGATGGTGGGAGACTGATGGACAACAGGCATAAATTGAAAGAAGAGAGATTCAGATTGGATAAAAGTAAACTTTTCCACAATGAGGACAATCAAGCCATGAAAGCGGCTGTCCAGAGAGGTTGTGCCTTCAAGGTTTTCAAGAGTAGGCTGGACAAAGCCCCTCAAGCACCCTGGTCTGATGTCCTATCTGACCCTGCTTTGCGCAGGAGGTTGCACTAGAGACCTGCAGTTCCTTCCGACCTGACGCGCCTTATGATCCCACTTTCCCCACAACACTCAAGGCAAGTGAATTCTGAGAAAAATGGGAAAGGAACCAGGTATATGGTAGAGAAGCAGAGAGAGTGATGAGAGATCTTTCCCTGTCGTGACCCTCATACATTTTCACATGTAAAAATCTGGACATCATCTTTTGTAAAAGCATAACCACTTACAGTGTAATTGGGGAAAAAAGAATGGCAAAATTGCTCTCCTAAAGCAAACACCTCATATGCATATATAGCGATGCTATCAGTGAAAGGGACACAAAGAGATGGATAGGAAACTTTAGATCTCTAAGCATCAGGTAAAAGAGCAGACATTCTCTGGTGTTCCTCTTCCATTGTTGAATTATCTTTGAGAAGAGCTAAAGAGAAAACAGGATGCTCTAAAACCTTAGGCTGCGTAACCCAAGAGCTGTTCCAGTGAGACTTTAATAGGATGAAACAAAAAAAGAAAACTTCAAGGATTTTAAAGTGGGCTTATAGTCAATCCCTGCACAGACAGACTTGCACTATTCTGATGGTGAAGGTATTGTCCCAATACTTTATTTGGAAGAGGAAACTACACTGTTCCCAAGGAGCTCATTTTAAAAGGAGATAATCCATGTTTAATTCAGAGAATTAAGCAGCGCAGAGAAAGAGCTCAGCGAAACCTGTATAATACACAGAGGTTTTTTTCATTCTCTGTAATTGTGACAGATGCCCTGACATAGAGACAGTTTAGATTCACTTATGCTTGTCTTTGAGAGCAGGGAAAACATTAGATTGAAATGGGGCTTCAGAACCAAGAAAAAAATTTATCACTTGGAGAAATCCTTTCAAATGGAGGCATCTCCAGAACTAAAAGCAGATTCCAATCTTGCACAAAACCACAAATACCACAAAACATTAGAGATCCTGACATCAGACAGGCACAGCAACAGAATCAATTGGAACTAGACCTGCAACCGTTGAAATGATGCTCTGGCTGGATCCTTTAATTACTGCAAGTTAACCACTGCATTCCTCACATCAAAACTTCCTGTTTCTCCTCCCAATAAAACAGAGCTTCCAAAATCCACCAGAGCTTATGCTTTGCCCTACATAGAGAAAGG